>NC_069499.1:761463765-761571368 GCF_027579735.1 Bombina bombina | reverse complement strand
CCTAAAGTTGTTTCAAACAAGAATATTAATCAGGAGATTGTTCTTCCCTCCTTGTGTCCTAATCCTTCTAAGAAGGAACGTCTGTTACATAATTTAGATGTAGTCTGTGCTTTGAAGTTCTACTTACAAGCGACCAAGGATTTTCGGCTATCGTCTTCCTTGTTTGTCATTTTTTCAGGGAAACATAGGGGTCAGAAAGCTACGGCTACCTCTTTCTTTTTGGCTGAAGAGTATCATCCGTTTTGCATATGTGTCGGCTCTTTGTGTGATTTATCTTCCCTGTGAATAGGAGAAGGGAGTTTAGGACCACAACTGCAGGTAATAATGTTGTGAGTGTATCTGTGATTCTGCAATAGGTTTATGGATACAACAAGAGTGCAGAATCAGAGGATACTGAACACATTTATATGAGGATCAGTTGTAACAATGACTGAGACCTGTGAGCATCCAGCTCAACTCAGTATTGCTAATCTGTTTCCAAGTAGATATGTTATAGCAATTGCTAAGTATTGCGGTAAATAAAAACGGCTGGCGGTTAAACAATATACATATGAGACTGTATACAAGTGTTTTGGCAAACTGTATGTTGTTAAGCAAGTGTAACTATTCTACAAAGTGATGAGGCAGGCTGTTTGGCAATAGGACAGTTGAGACACGAATGCAAACTGATAATATTCCCTTTTACAGAAGTCATAAGCAGTTAACAAGGCAGTTTGTATCAGGTAGATTAAATTCTCTGGCAACAAATAGAAAGGGCTGAGAATCGGAACTTACTGATATAGTAAGAGGTGATAGTATTCGGGAGTCCATGTAGCTTGAAAACATGGTTGAACATCAGTGAAACGGTTTCTGACGAAGTGGGAAGTTTGTGGTAAGGTATAAAATAAGCCATTGTGCTAAATAGATCTACAACAACAAGTATAGTGTTGATCCTTTCTGAGATTGGGAGGTTGACTATGAAATCGATAGCTATATCCGTCCAAGGACGATAAGGGGTTGGTAACGGAATTAGCTGTCCGTAAGGGGGGGTCTTGCCAGTCTTAGTTGTTGCACAGATCTTGCAGGTCTTGACATATTCGGCAGTATCTGAGAGGAGAGTAGGCCACCAGAAATATATTGAAGTTAAATCTTGAGTTTTCTTTATGCCCATATGCCCTGCCAATGGGGAATCATGCAGAGTCCGTAGAACTGTTGCTCTGAGTGTGCTTGGTACATACACTTGTAGATGATGGTAATACAACCCATCACTATGCAAAGTTAGATCATGTAGTGGTTTTTGTGTATCTGAGAGTTGTTCAGTTTTGAATTGTATATTTTGTTCATCCGTTAAAGCTAAGAACCTGTCCATAGGTATTAAAGGTGAGTGATTTGGGTGTATCACAGGATCAACCAATTGTCTTGAAAGGGCGTTGGCCTTCTTGTTCTTATTTGCAGGTTGGTAGGTGATGAGGTAGTTGAATCTCGCCAGAAATAAATTCCAACGAACTTGGCGAGGAGTCCTATTGGATTTTAAATATTCCAGATTCTTATGATCTGTGTAGATTAAAACTGGAATAGTGGTTCCTTCCAAAAGGTGTCTCCATTGTTCCAAAGAGCTTTTGATTGCTAGTAATTACTTATCTCCAATCGGTTAATTGATCTCAGCAGAGTTAAGCACTTGTGAGTAAAAGGCAACAGGGTGTAAGGGGTCCTTTGGTGTAAGCCTCTGGGAAAGTATAGCCCCCAAGGCATAGTTTGAGGCATCTACTTCTAGGACATATTGTAGATTTGAGTCGGGAAAACGAAGGATAGGTGCAGTTGTGAATGCAGTTTTTAAAAAATCGAATATGTGTTGTAAATCTTTGTTCCAGGTAAATTGCTTATCGGACTTTGTCAGGTTAGTTAAGGGTCTAGTTAGGTCAGCGAAGTTCTTGATAAACTTCCTGTAGAAATTAGCGAACCCCATAAATCTTTGAACCTCTCTCTTATTTTTTGGTATAAACCAGTTTTGAATTACTGAGATTTTGTCATTCTCCATTTGGATACCCTGTGGTGATATTATATAGCCAAGGAACCTAATTTCATTGGAATGGAATATGCATTTTTCTAATTTAACGTATAGAGAGTTTTCTCTTAGTCGTGTTAACACTAGGCTGACATGTTTGATGTGTTCCGGGAGTGTTGAGGAGTATATGAGTGTCATCTAAATAAATGACCATAAATAGATCTAATACATCCTTAAAAATGTCGTTTATGAAATACTGGAAAGTGGCAGGGGCATTGCAAAGGCCAAAAGGCATGACTGTGTACTCAAATAAGCCATAGCGTGTGCGGAAAGCAGTTGCCACTCATGACCTTCCTTGATTCGGACTAAATTGTAGGCTCCCCTGAGATCTAATTTAGTGTATATGGTAGCATCTCGTGACCTATCAATAAGTTGAGGAATTAGTGGTAATGGGTAGCAGTTTTTAATGGTATGTTTATTGAGTTCCCTGTAGTCTATTATGGGTCTTAGGGATCGGTCCTTGACAAAGAATATTCCTGCCCCAGCTGGAGAGGTGGATGGGCGTATGAAACCCTTCTTTAGATTTTCTGTTAAATATGTTTTAAGATGCTGTAACTCTGGTTCAGATAATGGAAATATATGGCCATAAGGAATGTCAACTCCTGGTAGCAAATCTATAGGGCAATCATAGACCCTATGTGGGGGTACATTTTCTGATTCTTTTTTATCAAAAACATCAGAAAAAGTATTGTATTCATTTGGAAACTGAGCTGTATCGACTAACAATAATTGTTCTTGATGAAGACGTGTTAACGCAATATTGAGAATTGAATAGTACCTGTGAAGTCGACCAAACTATAGTTGGGTCGTGCTGTTTGAACCAAGTAATACCGAATATGATAGGATATAAAGGTGAGGTTATGACATCAAAACTAACAAACTCTGAGTGATGTGTTTGTGTGGTAACCCTTAAAGGAATTATATGATACATGATAGGTCCTGAAGTAATTTCTTTACCATCAATAAAACGAAGCACAAATCTGACGATCCCGAGACCTATACTCAATAAGCTTCAGAGTCTAATCTCAAGATACGTCTGGAAAGGTGGAAGACCCAGAATCGCCACCACGACGATTCAACAACCTTTAGATAGAGGAGGACTAGCCTTCCCTAGTATTCTGATATATCATGATGCCGCACGTCTGTCTCATCTTGTATGTTGGAGCCTAGAGGTTGACCAGCCTAGATGGTATGAGGTAGAGCAGTCCCTTCTTCCTGGAGCTGTTCTGCTTTCTGACCTTCCTTGGATCCCAGTACATGTCCGTAAAACTTTGCGGATTGAACACCCCCTTATTCTGAACACCCTGCTACACTGGGATACCAGAAAAAACATGGAATCTATTGCCCCACACCCCTCCCCTCTTTATAGGATACGAAATATTTTGATTTCTATGCCTGAGACGCATGTAGGCAATTGGTCTGAGGCTGCTAACGAACCTATTGCATCTTTATATACAAAGGACTCCCTCTTATCATTCGAAGAGGTCAGGGCTAGGCTCTCCATACCCTCATATCTGAACTTTGAATTTATTAGACTAGCAAGCATCCTCAGGGCTTGGGGACTTTCGGGTTATCCCACAAGACCTCTCACTAGATGGGAACAAAGATGGAATCTGGGCAAGCTACTCAAAGGCTCTCTCTCTTTCCACTATAATCTACTGGTGGCGCCCATAAAACCAGCTAAACATAGTCAGTACAAAGCCTGGGAAAAGGAACTTAAAATTAACATTGAGATCACAATATGGCTTAACGAGCTCAGCAGCGCTAAGAAAATCTTGCATAGCGCAACCTTGTGGGAGCTTTATTATAAGATTACCACCAGGTGGCACCTCGTGCCGGTCACACTGAATAAATATTATCGAAAGACCTCCCCCCTATGTTGGCGGAATTGCGGTCGCTTGGGCACGCAGGTTCACATCTGGTGGGATTGCCCTATAGTTAGGGGTGCCTGGGGATTTGCATTTGATGTTCTCAGGTCGCTAGACATATCACTGAGCCCAACCCCTTCAGTGGGCCTCCTGCATCATCAGCTTCCATCTATGTCTGATGCTGACAAACATCTTACCCTATACGTCCTGATGGCTACTAAGCTGGCTATTGCCAGGGACTGGAAACAAGCCTCATCTCCTTCACCCAAAAAAATAATTGCCATAATTGATCATATCATACAGATGGAGGAGTTTGCATTTAGACATCTTAACAAATTAGAACTCTACCTAGAGATTTGGAATAAATGGAGTGAGGCACAGTCCTTGTAGACATTAGGGAAACACACAGTACACGATCACTTACATGAACTTTATCTGTAGAAACCCCCCTACCCCCCCCTTTTTTTTTTTTTTTCTCTCTCTTTCTTCCTCTCCCCTCTCCTCCCTTTCTATCCCTTCAGTCCCTTCAGTCCCTTTTCCCCTGTGTAATACCCTTAAAAGCCCGAGCACTTAACACTCTTCTATATGAGCACGCCACTTTTAACTAAAGTAGTAAACTCTCTAATCTTGAATGATGAATTACGCACTGTGTCAAGCAGGATTTGAACCCAATATGAGGAGACGATCAATCTATCCTGGATGCGCTGGTTGTTCAGAGTGTAAGATACAAGGTTAATGTTTGACTCTATATTCTCTCACATATGAATGTATCTAATATATGTACAAAAAGTAAAATGAGGAAATAATGTAAGTGCACATACTTTCATCTCTTAACAAACAGTGCCTTATTTATATATATAGTATGCCAAATATACTAATATAACTGTTCTATGATGTTACAAAAATCTTATGCTCTAACAGATTTTGTGTTGTACGATTGTTCAAATTGTGTAACTTCTACACTTATGTTTTGTTCTCACTGTTAAAATTTTTTATTTTTCCTCAATAAAAAACTATTTAAAAAAAATAAATAAAACGAAGCACACTAGGTACAATCTTTTTTATGAGTGGAATTTTATTTACAAGAGTGTAATGGTGATCCATATAATTGTGGCTTGCTCCTGAATCAAGGATTGCCTTGGAGTTGACTCGATGGTGTTCCCACTGTAATAGGATAGGAAGGGAGCAATGATTAGTCTGTAATTGTTTAGCAGATAGACAAAGTTTTGTGGTTCTGAGCTTACCCTTCCTGCGGTGTAGTTGAAGGCAGTCCTTAACGGTGTGATCAATGCCTCCACAGTACATACATAGATCAAGGGCTTTTCTCCTTAGCTTCTCCAGTTGGGTTAGGGGGCCTCTGATGAATCCCAATTCCATTGGTACTTCTGCAGCCCTTGCTTGGGATTTTTGTGGAGGGGTAGTGTTGGTAGTTTGGGTAGTATGTTTTGAGGTGGTATCTGAGTGTGCCCTTTCTGAACGTCTTTCTCTGATGCGTCTATCTAGAGTAATGCTAGCCTCTATCAGGTGTTCTAAAGTATCAGGAAGGGGTTGTCTAGCTAGCTCATCTTTGAGTGTGTCTGAAAGACCTAAACGAAATTGATTATGCAATGTTCTGTCATGAATACATCACTGGCCTATTTCTTTACCTTATCCTTTGGCTATCATACAGCTAGATTTGGAGTTTTGTCGGTAACGACCCGAAAAACTAACGCCCGCATTTTACTGGCCGCACCATAAAAATAACTCTGGTATCGAGAGTCCACATAAAGGCTGCGTTAGGCTCCAAAAAAGGAGCGTAGAGCATTTTTAACGCAGCTTCAACTCTCGAAACCAGAGTTGCTTACGGACGCGGCCAGCCTCAAAAACGTGCTCGTGCACGATTCTCCCATAGGAAACAATGGGGCTGTTTGAGCTGAAAAAAAACCTAACACCTGCAAAAAAGCCGCGTTCAGCTCCTAACGCAGCCCCATTGTTTGCTATGCGGTAACCCTTCCGACGTCTGCACTTAACACCCTAACATGTACGCCGAGTCTAAACACCCCTAACCTTACACTTATTAACCCCTAATCTGCCGCCCCCGCTATCGCTGACCCCTACATATTATTTTTAACCCCTAATCTGCCGCTCCGTAAACCGCCGCTACTTACATTATCCTTATGTACCCCTAATCTGCTGCCCCTAACACCGCCGACCCCTATATTATATTTATTGACCCCTAATCTGCCCCCCACAACGTCGCCTCCACCTGCCTACACTTATTAACCCCTAATCTGCCGACCGGACCGCACCGCTATTATAATAAAGTTATTAACCCCTAATCCGCCTCACTAACCCTATCATAAATAGTATTAACCCCTAATCTGCCCTCCCTAACATCGCCGACACCTAACTTCAAACATTAACCCCTAATCTGCCGACCGGAGCTCACCGCTATTCTAATAAATGTATTAACCCCTAAAGCTAAGTCTAACCCTAATACTAACACCCCCCTAAGTTAAATATAATTGAAATCTAACGAAATTAATTAACTCTTATTAAATAAATTATTCCTATTTAAATCTAAATACCTGTAAAATAAATCCTAATATAGCTACAATATAAATTATAATTATATTATAGCTATTTTAGGATTTATATTTAGTTTACAGGTAACTTTGTATTTATTTTAACCAGGTACAATAGCTATTAAATAGTTAAGAACTATTTAATAGCTAAAATAGTTAAAATAATTACAAATTTACCTGTAAAAGAAATCCTAACCTAAGTTACAATTAAACCTAACGATTGGCTGATCCAATCAGCCAATCAGATTGAGCTTGCATTCTATTGGCTGTTCCGATCAGCCAATAGAATGCGAGCTCAATCTGATTGGCTGATTGGATCAGCCAATCGGATTGAACTTGATTCTGATTGGCTGATTCCATCAGCCAATCAGAATATTCCTACCTTAATTCCGATTGGCTGATAGAATCCTATCAGCCAATCGGAATTCGAGGGACGCCATCTTGGATGACGTCCCTTAAAGGAACCGTCATTCTGCAGGCTGACGTCGCCGGAAGAAGATGGGTCCGCGGTGGAGGTCTTCAGGATGGAGCCGGTCGTCATCGGATGAAGATAGAAGATGCTGCTTGGATCAAGATGGTTGCCGGTCCGGATCGCCTCTTCTTCCCGGATAGGATGAAGACTTTGGAGACTCTTCTGGACCTCTTCAGGCACCGGATGATGGATCGCCAACCCCCGCTTGGGTTGGATGAAGATTTTGGAGCCAGGACGGATCGGTGATACCTGGTGAGGTGAAGACAAGGTAGGATGATCTTCAGGGGCTTAGTGTTAGGTTTATTTAAGGGGGGTTTGGGTTAGATTAGGGGTATGTGGGTGGTGGGTTGTAATGTTGGGGGGGGGTATTGTATGTTTTTTTTTATAGGCAAAAGAGCTGAACTTCTTGGGGCATGCCCCGCAAAGGGCCCTGTTCAGGGCTGGTAAGGTAAAAGAGCTTTTAACTTTAGTAATTTAGAATAGGGTAGGGCATTTTTTATTTTGGGGGGCTTTGTTGTTTTATTAGGGGGCTTAGAGTAGGTGTAATTAGTTTAAAATTGTTGTAATATTTTTCTTATGTTTGTAGATATTTTTTTATTTTTTGTAACTTAGTTCTTTTTTATTTTTTGTACTTTAGCAAGTTTATTTAATTGTATTTATTTGTAGGAATTGTATTTAATTTATTGATAGTGTAGTGTTAGGTTAATTGTAGGTAATTGTAGGTAGTTTATTTAATTAATTTATTGATAGTATAGTGTTAGTTTTAATTGTAACTTAGGTTAGGATTTCTTTTACAGGTAAATTTGTAATTATTTTAACTATTTTAGCTATTAAATAGTTCTTAACTATTTAATAGCTATTGTACCTGGTTAAAATAAATACAAAGTTACCTGTAAAATAAATATAAATCTTAAAATAGCTATAATATAATTATAATTTATATTGTAGCTATATTAGGATTTATTTTACAGGTAAGTATTTAGCTTTAAATAGGAATAATTTATTTAATAAGAGTTAATTTATTTCGTTAGATTTAAATTATATTTAACTTAGGGGGGTGTTAGTGTTAGGGTTAGACTTAGCTTTAGGTGTTAATACATTTATTAGAATAGCGGTGAGCTCCGGTCGGCAGATTAGGGGTTAATAATTGAAGTTAGGTGTCGGCGATGTTAGGGAGTGCAGATTAGGGGTTAATACTATTTATTATAGGGTTAGTGAGGCGGATTAGGGGTTAATAACTTTATTATATTAGCGCTCAGGTCCGCTCGGCAGATTAGGGGTTAATAAGTGTAGGCAGGTGGAGGCGACGTTGTGGGGGGCAGATTAGTGGTTAATAAATATAATATAGGGGTCGGCGGTGTTAGGGGCAGCAGATTAGGGGTACATAGGGATAATGTAGCTGGCGGCGTGCGGACGGCAGATTAGGGGTTAATAAGTGTAGGTAGCTGGCGGCGACGTTGTGGGGGGCAGATTAGGGGTTAATAAATATAATACAGGGGTCGGCGGTGTTAGGGGCAGCAGATTAGGGGTACATAAGGATAACGTAGGTGGCGGTCGGCAGATTAGGGGTTAAAAAAAAGTAATCGAGTGTCGGCGATGTGGGGGGGCCTCGGTTTAGGGGTACATAGGTAGTTTATGGGTGTTAGTGTACTTTAGAGTACAGTAGTTAAGAGCTTTATGAACCGGCGTTAGCCCAGAAAGCTCTTAACTACTGACTTTTTTCCTGCGGCTGGAGTTTTGTCGTTAGATGTCTAACGCTCACTTCAGAAACTACTCTAAATACCGGAGTTAGGAAGATCCCATTGAAAAGATAGGATACGCAATTGACGTAAGGGGATCTGCGGTATGGAAAAGTCGCGGCTGAAAAGTGAGCGTTAGACCCTATTTTGAGTGACTCTAAATACCGGCGGTAGCCTAAAACCAGCGTTAGGAGCCTCTAACGCTGGTTTTCACGGCTACCGCCAAACTCCAAATCTAGGTCATATTCTTTCACACTGACTATTGGCTCCTTATTTTATTTTTTCATTTGAACATTTTTTTTGTTCTTTGTTAAGGAATTTTTAGGAGTCTAGTCCTCCTATTAACTATGTTAATAATCCTTTTTCATATCTGGTACTTTTTTCAGGATTCTTTATAAATTTGAATATAACCTTAGTAGAGCATATTCACGTACTGTTTTTTTTTTTTTTTTTTTTTTTAGCTCCCCTTTATCTGTGGCTGACATTACTGTTCTCTCAACCTTTGTTGAACAGTTATCATAAGCAGTTTCAGATTCTTAAGTATATAACTGTTTATTTACTTTAAGATGCATTCATTTAATTATGTTTACTATGATTTCAAATATATTTTATTATCTCTATCTTGTTAGGATAATAATTTGTTTGATTTCTATTATCTTATATTTCTGGAGGTTTAGAGTTTTTTTTCTGCCCTACTTTTAGTCCGGTGATGTAGATCAGTTGGTGAATGTCCTGACTACAAACGCTTGTTCTAAACCCAAGGGTCATAGATTAATTTCCCGGCAGGCTTAATACAGCCCTTTGGCCTTTGAGGTTAATTTAGTGTGTACCATTTATTTGGGTAATAACTACTGTTTTTATCAGCTGCTAATTTGATTTACTCAGAGTGTAAGCACTGAAGAAGCGTTTTTTTTTGTTTACTTCTGGGAGAAAAACGCTATATAATTACTAGTTATTAGACTGCATGAAGGTGCGGTTCTCAAACCAGTCCTGGTGGGGGGCAGATTTAAATTGGTTTTGGATGAACTCAGTCGAAAATCTATATTATTCTTAGGGTTTGAATAGATTTTTAGAATGAGACCTCCTATGGGAAGAATCTTTCTTTCTTAGTACACTCTGTGAATTTTTTTCAGGAGTGATTATGCCAGTTCTTTTTGCAGGATCAGGATTTGTGTTTCTATTCAATTCTATTATTTGTCCCTAAGAAGGAAGGTTTATTCAGTCCATTTTTGGATCTGAAGATTTTTATATTTTTTTTTTAGTGTCTCAACTTTTAATTTGACGATTATAAGGACTATTATGCCTTTTTGTTAAAGGGCCACTGTAAGTAAATATTTTCTATGCCTGTTACTAACTAACTACCCCAAATACGCTTTCTATCAATAGCATTTCATTAACATATCTCTACCATATATCAGAAATCTTGTCTGCAAATTTAATTGTTTTCCAAACCCACTCCGTGGGTATCCTTTGCTCTGTACCAATCCGTTTACAATACCTAGGTTTCAAAATGGCGCTTTAAACACAGTTATTGGTTTAAGTATTTTGAACATGCAGTGCTGAAAATAGTGGGCAGGATAACGTGACATCATCGGCGAATAAAAGATATAACTTTAAGAACGTTATGAAACTTCGTTTTTGATAAAATATAGGTCAGTAGGTTTTAATTAATGTTTATTTACTTTAATATGTTAGTTGTTTAGCTTAAAAATTATAACAGAAAGTAATCCTTTAAGGTCATTTCATGTCCACTCCATTTTTAGGATGTTTATCCTCATATTTTATTTCATTCAGTCCACATGAGGATTCTGAAATTTTCCTTTTAAGCTTTACCAATTTATCGCTTTTCAATTTGGTTTAGTGACAGCTTTATGAATCTTTTCAAAGGTTTATGGTGCCCTTCTTCTGTCTTCAGACAGTAGGGTATTGTGGTGCTTCCTTATTTGGATGGTATCTTGGTATTAGCTTAAACTTTTCTTTTATTAAAACCGCACTGATTGCTCAGCATGGTATTGCACTGTGGCTGAGCTCTGTAGCAACCTAAGGGTTGCAGGTTCGATTCCCGGCGAGGGCCATTCAGCCTTTCATCCTTCCGAGGTCGATTAAATGAGCAGCGTCTTGTCCCTTACGGGTGATTAGACGCGCTTTACAAGTACCCAATGCATACATATGAAATTCAAATATATGGACTTTTCTTTTTATGGAATCCTTCATGAATTAACGAAGTTTTGTTTCTTCAAGACATGGTTAGAGGATTTTATTTACCTAAAAGTTTTGCGATTCCTCAGACAAGGGTCACTTCTTTTTGGGTTTCTAGATGGATTCTGTGTTCATGTCTTTGTCTTTAGCGGACAAAAGTCAATTGTAAGTGGCGTTAGCCTGTCTAGCTTAGTCTAGAACATTTCTTTCAGTGGCTATGTGCATGGAAGTTTTAGGTCTCATAACTGCAGCATCGGGCGTGGTTCCCTTTGCTAGTTTTTCTCTGAGATCTCTTTTTGCTTTGCATACTGAATCAATTATACAGGGATTGTTTTTAGATATCACAGTTTGATATTTTTAAATCCTAACACTCTACTCACTCTGTTTTGGTGATTAAAATTAGTCATCATTTTATTCAGGGGGCCTCCTTTTGTTCGTCCTTCCTGGACTGTATTCTTAATGGATGCAAGTTTTACAGGTTGGGGAGCTGTCTGAGGGCATTTTGACAGCAAAAGGGGTTTGGAAACTTAGAGGCGAGGTTTCCAATTGATATTTTAGAACTCTGTGCTATTTTTTCAGAGCTCTTTCAGACTTGGCCTCTTTTAGGATAGAGCTTTTTAATTTTTTTGCCTTCAGACAGACAATATCACAACTGTGGCATATGTCAATCAACAATAGAGACTCATAGTTCCTTAGCAATTAAGAAGTATCTTGAATATGTTCTTAGATGGAATTCATCTCCTGTCTATTTTCTACGATTTTAGACATTTGGGAGGTGGATTATCTCAGCCGTCAGTCTTTACATCCGGGAGAGTGGTGTGTCTATACTGATGTTTTCTCAATTTCCCAGGTACCTTTTCAGTTCCAGGGATTCTCAGGTGGAGATGGTGAATACATGAGCAGTGTCTTGGTTTTGCAACCGGACTACATCTTTCCGCCTCTGTTTTTTTCTTCCAAAGGTGATTTCCAAGATCATATTGGAACAGTGTCATGTGTTTCTGATAGCATCAGCATGGCCTCATAGGTTTGGTATGTGGATCCTGTTAGGATGTCCAGTTGCCATCCTTGTCCACTTTCTCTTTGGCCAGCCCTCTTGTTTTAGGGGCTATTTTTCCATCGGGAACTAAAATTACTAATTTGGGGGTAAGGAAATTGATTAGTGTTTAGTCATAGAGGTTTCTCTGACTCAGTTTCTCCAACATAGGTGTGTCCGGTCCACGGCGTCATCCTTACTTGTGGGATATTCTCTTCCCCAACAGGAAATGGCAAAGAGCCCAGCAAAGCTGGTCACATGATCCCTCATAGGCTCCACCTACCCCAGTCATTCTCTTTGCCGTTGTACAGGCAACATCTCCACGGAGATGGCTTAGAGTTTTTTAGTGTTTAACTGTAGTTTTTATTATTCAATCAAGAGTTTGTTATTTTGAAATAGTGCTGGTATGTACTATTTACTCAGAAACAGAAAAGAGATGAAGATTTCTGTTTGTATGAGGAAAATGATTTTAGCAACCGTCACTAAAATCCATGGCTGTTCCACACAGGACTGTTGAGAGCAATTAACTTCAGTTGGGGGAACAGTGTGCAGTCTCTTGCTGCTTGAGGTATGACACATTCTAACAAGACGATGTAATGCTGGAAGCTGTCATTTTCCCTATGGGATCCGGTAAGCCATGTTTATTCAGCAAGTAAATAAGGGCTTCACAAGGGCTTATTAAGACTGTAGACTTTTTCTGGGCTAAATCGATTCATTATTAACACATATTTAGCCTTGAGGAATCATTTTATCTGGGTATTTTGATATAATAATATCGGCAGGCACTGTATTAGACACCTTATTCTTTAGGGGCTTTCCCAAAGCATAAGCAGAGCCTCATTTTCGCGCAGGTGTTGCGCACTTGTTTTTGAGAGGCATGGCATGCAGTCGCATGTGAGAGGAGCTCTGATACTTAGAAAAGACTTTCTGAAGGCGTCATTTGGTATCGTATTCCCCTTTGGGCTTGGTTGGGTCTCAGCAAAGCAGATACCAGGGACTGTAAAGGGGTTAAAGTTCAAAACGGCTCCGGTTCCGTTATTTTAAGGGTTAAAGCTTTCAAATTTGGTGTGCAATACTTTTAAGGCTTTAAGACACTGTGGTGAAATTTTGGTGAATTTTGAACAATTCCTTCATACTTTTTCGCAATTGCAGTAATAAAGTGTGTTCAGTTTAAAATTTAAAGCGGCTGCTCTGTTTTAGATACTGAAGAGCATGACGACGCTGATAATAATATTTCCGAAGGGCCCCTAACCCAGTCTGATGGGGCCAGGGAGGTTTTGTCTGAGGGAGAAATTACTGATTCAGGGAACATTTCTCAACAGGCTGAACCTGATGTGATTGCATTTAAATTTAAGTTGGAACATCTCCGCATTCTGCTTAAGGAGGTATTATCCACTTTGGATGATTGTGACAAGTTGGTCATCCCAGAGAAACTATGTAAAATGGACAAGTTCCTAGAGGTGCCGGGGCTCCCAGAAGCTTTTCCTATACCCAAGCGGGTGGCGGACATTGTTAACAAGGAATGGGAAAGGCCCGGTATTCCTTTCGTCCCTCCCCCCATATTTAAAAAATTGTTTCCTATGGTCGACCCCAGAAAGGACTTATGGCAGACAGTCCCCAAGGTCGAGGGAGCGGTTTCCACTTTAAACAAACGCACCACTATACCCATAGAGGATAGTTGTGCTTTCAAAGATCCTATGGATAAAAAATTAGAAGGTTTGCTTAAAAAGATGTTTGTTCAGCAAGGTTACCTTCTACAACCAATTTCATGCATTGTCCCTGTCGCTACAGCCGCATGTTTCTGGTTCGATGATCTGATAAAGGCGGTCGATAGTGAGTCTCCTCCTTTTGAGGAGATTATGGACAGAATCAATGCTCTCAAATTGGCTAATTCTTTCACCCTAGACGCCACTTTGCAATTGGCTAGGTTAGCGGCTAAGAATTCTGGGTTTGCTATTGTGGCGCGCAGAGCGCTTTGGTTGAAATCTTGGTCGGCTGATGCGTCTTCCAAGAACAAGCTACTTAACATTCCTTTCAAGGGGAAAACGCTGTTTGGCCCTGACTTGAAAGAGATTATCTCTGATATCACTGGGGGTAAGGGCCACGCCCTTCCTCAGGATCGGCCTTTCAAGGCAAAAAATAAACCTAATTTTCGTCCCTTTCGTAGAAACGGACCAGCCCAAGGTGCTACGTCCTCTAAGCAAGAGGGTAATACTTCTCAAGCCAAGCCAGCTTGGAGACCAATGCAAGGCTGGAACAAGGGAAAGCAGGCCAAGAAACCTGCCACTGCTACCAAGACAGCATGAAATGTTGGCCCCCGATCCGGGACCGGATCTGGTGGGGGGCAGACTCTCTCTCTTCGCTCAGGCTTGGGCAAGAGATGTTCTGGATCCTTGGGCGCTAGAAATAGTCTCCCAAGGTTATCTTCTGGAATTCAAGGGACTTCCCCCAAGGGGGAGGTTCCACAGGTCTCAGTTGTCTTCAGACCACATAAAAAGACAGGCATTCTTACATTGTGTAGAAGACCTGTTAAAAATGGGAGTGATTCATCCTGTTCCATTAAGAGAACAAGGGATGGGGTTCTACTCCAATCTGTTCATAGTTCCCAAAAAAGAGGGAACGTTCAGACCAATCTTAGATCTCAAGATCTTAAACAAGTTTCTCAAGGTTCCATCGTTCAAGATGGAAACCATTCGAACTATTCTTCCTTCCATCCAGGAAGGTCAATTCATGACCACGGTGGATTTAAAGGATGCGTATCTACATATTCCTATCCACAAGGAACATCATCGGTTCCTAAGGTTCGCATTCCTGGACAAACATTACCAGTTCGTGGCGCTTCCTTTCGGATTAGCCACTGCTCCAAGGATTTTCACAAAAGTACTAGGGTCCCTTCTAGCTGTGCTAAGACCAAGGGGCATTGCTGTAGTACCTTACTTGGACGACATTCTGATTCAAGCGTCGTCCCTTCCTCAAGCAAAGGCTCACACGGACATTGTCCTGGCCTTTCTCAGATCTCACGGATGGAAAGTGAACGTGGAAAAGAGTTCTCTATCCCCGTCAACAAGGGTTCCCTTCTTGGGAACAATAATAGACTCCTTAGAAATGAGGATTTTTCTGACAGAGGCCAGAAAAACAAAACTTCTAGACTCTTGTCGGATACTTCATTCCGTTCCTCTTCCTTCCATAGCTCAGTGCATGGAAGTGATCGGGTTGATGGTAGCGGCAATGGACATAGTTCCTTTTGCGCGCATTCATCTAAGACCATTACAACTGTGCATGCTCAGTCAGTGGAATGGGGACTATACAGACTTGTCTCCGAAGATACAAGTAAATCAGAGGACCAGAGACTCACTCCGTTGGTGGCTGTCCCTGGACAACCTGTCACAAGGGATGACATTCCGCAGACCAGAGTGGGTCATTGTCACGACCGACGCCAGTCTGATGGGCTGGGGCGCGGTCTGGGGATCCCTGAAAGCTCAGGGTCTTTGGTCTCGGGAAGAATCTCTTCTACCGATAAATATTCTGGAACTGAGAGCGATATTCAATGCTCTCAAGGCTTGGCCTCAGCTAGCGAGGGCCAAGTTCATACGGTTTCAATCAGACAACATGACAACTGTTGCGTACATCAACCATCAGGGGGGAACAAGGAGTTCCCTAGCGATGGAAGAAGTGACCAAAATCATTCTATGGGCGGAGTCTCACTCCTGCCACCTGTCTGCTATCCACATCCCAGGAGTGGAAAATTGGGAAGCGGATTTTCTGAGTCGTCAGACATTGCATCCGGGGGAGTGGGAACTCCATCCGGAAATCTTTGCCCAAGTCACTCAGCTGTGGGGCATTCCAGACATGGATCTGATGGCCTCTCGTCAGAACTTCAAAGTTCCTTGCTACGGGTCCAGATCCAGGGATCCCAAGGCGGCTCTAGTGGATGCACTAGTAGCACCTTGGACCTTCAAACTAGCTTATGTGTTCCCGCCGTTTCCTCTCATCCCCAGGCTGGTAGCCAGGATCAATCAGGAGAGGGCGTCGGTGATCTTGATAGCTCCTGCGTGGCCACGCAGGACTTGGTATGCAGATCTGGTGAATATGTCATCGGCTCCACCTTGGAAGCTACCTTTGAGACGAGACCTGCTTGTTCAGGGTCCGTTCGAACATCCGAATCTGGTTTCACTCCAGCTGACTGCTTGGAGATTGAACGCTTGATTTTATCGAAGCGAGGGTTCTCAGATTCTGTTATCGATACTCTTGTTCAGGCCAGAAAGCCTGTAACTAGAAAGATTTACCACAAAATTTGGAAAAAATATATCTGTTGGTGTGAATCTAAAGGATTCCCTTGGGACAAGGTTAAGATTCCTAGGATTCTATCCTTCCTTCAAGAAGGATTGGAAAAGGGATTATCTGCAAGTTCCCTGAAGGGACAGATTTCTGCCTTGTCGGTGTTACTTCACAAAAAACTGGCTGCTGTGCCAGATGTTCAAGCCTTTGTTCAGGCTCTGGTTAGAATTAAGCCTGTTTACAAACCTTTGACTCCTCCTTGGAGTCTCAATTTAGTTCTTTCAGTTCTTCAGGGGGTTCCGTTTGAACCCTTGCATTCCGTTGATATTAAGTTATTATCTTGGAAAGTTTTGTTTTTAGTTGCAATTTCTTCTGCCAGAAGAGTTTCAGAATTATCTGCTCTGCAGTGTTCTCCTCCTTATCTGGTGTTCCATGCAGATAAGGTGGTTTTACGTACTAAACCTGGTTTTCTTCCAAAAGTTGTTTCTAACAAAAACATTAACCAGGAGATTATCGTACCTTCTCTGTGTCCGAAACCAGTTTCAAAGAAGGAACGTTTGTTGCACAATTTGGATGTTGTTCGCGCTCTAAAATTCTATTTGGATGCTACAAAGGATTTTAGACAAACATCTTCCTTGTTTGTTGTTTATTCCGGTAAAAGGAGAGGTCAAAAAGCAACTTCTACCTCTCTCTCTTTTTGGATTAAAAGCATCATCAGATTGGCTTACGAGACTGCCGGACGGCAGCCTCCCGAAAGAATCACAGCTCATTCCACTAGGGCTGTGGCTTCCACTTGGGCCTTCAAGAACGAGGCTTCTGTTGATCAGATATGTAGGGCAGCGACTTGGTCTTCACTGCACACTTTTACCAAATTTTACAAGTTTGATACTTTTGCTTCTTCTGAGGCTATTTTTGGGAGAAAGGTTTTGCAAGCCGTGGTGCCTTCCATTTAGGTGACCTGATTTGCTCCCTCCCTTCATCCGTGTCCTAAAGCTTTGGTATTGGTTCCCACAAGTAAGGATGACGCCGTGGACCGGACACACCTATGTTGGAGAAAACAGAATTTATGTTTACCTGATAAATTACTTTCTCCAACGGTGTGTCCGGTCCACGGCCCGCCCTGGTTTTTTTAATCAGGTCTGATAATTTATTTTCTTTAACTACAGTCACCACGGTACCATATGGTTTCTCCTATGCAAATATTCCTCCTTAACGTCGGTCGAATGACTGGGGTAGGCGGAGCCTAGGAGGGATCATGTGACCAGCTTTGCTGGGCTCTTTGCCATTTCCTGTTGGGGAAGAGAATATCCCACAAGTAAGGATGACGCCGTGGACCGGACACACCGTTGGAGAAAGTAATTTATCAGGTAAACATAAATTCTGTTTTTTATCGCTTTGTTGCAGGCTTATAAATCTGTTTCAAGGAACGTCAGATTTGGAAAACCTATATTTAATAGTGTTCTTCTCATAACTCCTCTTGGCATTCTTTTAGAATTCCTAAGATTTTATAGTTTTTCAGGATGGTTTGGATAAGTTTGTCAGCAATTTTTTTGAAGAGACAAATCTTTGTTCTTTCCGTTTTATTTTCTAGAAAGCCTATTTAAACTTCCTGATATTCACTGTTTTGTTCAGGCTTTGGTTGGTATCAAGCATGTTCATTTATTAATTTCTCCTTTTTGGAGTCTTACTTGGTTTGAAGATTATCTACTTTCTTGGGAAGTGTTGTCTCTTCTGCTACAAGAGTTTCTGATTTATCAACTCTCTCTTGTGTGTCTCCTTATCTGATTTTTTTCATCTAGATAAGTTGCTTTGTTGGCTTCTTTTTTTCCTAAGGTTGTGAATTTGAACAACATTAGTAGAGAAATTGTTGTCCCTTATGTGTCCTAATCCTAAAGAATTCTTTGAGAGTTTACATCCTTTGGATGTGGTAAGAGCTTTATAATTCTATATCGAGGTTACTAGGATTTCAGAAGATTTCTAGTCTATCTGCTGTTTTTTCTGGTTCCAGAAAAGGTTAGGAAGCCTCTGCCATTTCTTTGGCATCCTGATAAAAGCTTTTGTTTTTCAAGGCTTATTTCTCGAGGCAGAGCCTGCCCTGCCTCGAGTTTTACAGCTCATTCTACTAAGTTCAGTGACCTTTTCTTGGGCTTTTTCAGAATGAAACTTAGGTTGATCAAATTTGCAAATCTGTAATTTGGTTGTCTTTGCATACATTTGTTTTAACTATTTTTGATGTATTTGCTTCTTCTGAAGCAGTCTTTTTGTAGATAAAGTTCTTGAGGCAGCTGTTTGTTTGATTTTACTGCTTTTTATCTAAGTTTTTTGTGAAAAACTTAATTATTGTGTGGATTTAATTTCTCAGTGGAAATAGCTGTTATTTTACCCCTCCCGCTCTAGCGACTCTTCTGTAGACTTCCACATCTTGGGTATTTCTATCCCATATGAAAGAAAACATAATTTATGTAAGAACTTACCTGATAAATTCATTTCTTTCATATTGGCAAGAGTCCATGAGGCCCACCCTTTTTATGGTGGTTATGATTTTTTGTATAAAAGCACAATTATTTTTCCAGTTCCTCTTTTTGTATGCTTTTCTACTCCTTATTTTATCACCTCACTACTGCTATTCGTTAAACTGAATTGTGGGAGTGGTGAGGGGTGTATTTATAGGCATTTTAAAGTTTGGGAAACTTTGCCCCTCCTGGTAGGATTGTATATCCCATACGTCACTAGCTGATGGACTCTTGCCAATATGAAAGAAATTAATTTATCCGGTAAGTTCTTACATAAGTTATGTTTTTTCAAATTGTGTAGCGGTTCCTTTAAGATTTAGAAAGCTTTCTTTTTTCAGCAGGGAGCGTGCGCTTTTAGTTTTGCGCAGTTCCCTGTTTCTGCCTATCACGTGTGATCTTTTTCACTTCTGTTCAGAGCGGTGTAGAGTCACGTAGGAGCTGCCTTGTGTGCTGTGCCGGCTGGTGCGGCAGTAGAAATTAAACTAGTCAGTCTCTGAGCGTCCTTCATTTTGGAGAGTTGCCAGCAGTTCCAGCGCAGTCATTTTGGGGATCTTCTGAATGTATTGAGTGCACCTCAGTTTATCTGAGGTGTGGAGGTTGCTGCAGTCTTTAGTTCATCTTTGAAGTTTTTTGTCTATAGCGTATTAACGCTTTTAGGTGTTTACATTTTTCTTAAAGTGACAGTAAAAAATAAAATAAAAAATCTAAATAAATTATCTTCTTGTTTGGGTAATTTGATTTGCTGCAATGGACACGGATCTAGACTCTATTAATCTTGACAAGTGTTTATTAGGTCTAGATGCCCAGATTGTTTTGCCCATGCAATTTTGTGCCATATGTTTAGCTAGAATGCTAGAATGTAAGCACAAATTGTTGCCCTCTGAGCCTATTGTCTCTCAGGATAATGCTGTTCAGGTTTTGCCGCAGCCTTCTCTTCAAACGTCCCAAGCCTCATTGGCGTCACATGCAGTGCCCTGTGGTTCCTCTGCCTCGTGGAGGAGTTTATATGCCTTCAGATTTTGCTGCAGCATTATCTGCTTTTCCTATGTTAGGAACACGCAAGAGGAAAATTAAAAATTCATATAGTAAGGTTTCTGTTCCTCCTACTGCTACGCAGGTTGCCCTCCCTCATAATTCTGATGAGGTTTCGTTGGTAGCTTCTGAGGGTGAAATCTCAGATTCTGACAGTATAATTCCTTTGTCTGAGGTTGAAGAAGTGAACTTCAGGTTTAAGCTTGAACACCTTCATGTTTAGCTAAAGGAGGTATTGGCTACTCTGGACGACTCCAACTCTCCTGTCGTGGTTAACCCTAAAAAATCGAGTAAGCCTAATAAATACTATGATGTTCCTTTCTCTGTGCAGGTGTTTCCTATTCCAGACCCGTGTGATGGAGATTTCACAGGAATGGGAGAAGACAGGGATACCTTTCTCCCCGTCTTCAGTCTTTAAAAAGATTTTTCCTGTTGCTGACTCCATTAAGGATTCATGGCGCACGGTGCCTAAAGTAAAATGGGGCTATTTCTTCTCTGGCTAAGAGAACTAGAGTCCCTATAGAGAATAGCTACTCTTTCAATGGTCCCATGGACAGAAGATTTCCAGTCTGTCTGTTCTTTTTTCTTGCTCTAAGAAAAGTCAGGAAAATGCTTCTATTTCTTTAGCCTCTTGTTTGAAACTTTTGATTCACAAAGCTTATTTGGAGGTGGTCAGCCTCTGCCACAGAGAATTACAGCTCATTCTTCTTGATTGGTTGCCACATCTTGGGCTTTCAAGAATGAGGCTTCAGTTGATCAAATTTGCAAATTGGCCACTAGGTCTTGTCTGCATACATTTTTACACAATTTTAATATTTTGATGTTTTTGCTTCGTCAGAAGCAGCCTTTGGTAGAAAGGTCCTTTAGGCAGTTATCTGTTTGATAATTGGGCCTATACAGTACATTGCGTTTTTGTCATATTTAATTTTGGGTTATGGATTCATTTGTCAGCAAAAAAGATATGTAACAGCCCGTGGACTCTCGCCACCTATATCAAAGAAAACATAATTGATAACTTAACTAATAATTAAATTATTTCATGGTGGCAAGAATCCACAAGCCCCCCACCCTTAATGGGCTAATTTATTTTTAGCACATATTTTTTTCCCTGCTCCTCATTTTTTGCTTTTACTCCTTTTAAACACCTCACCACTTGGCTATGCTTAAAACTAAGGTATGAGTGAGATGGGCACTGTATTTATAGGCTTTTGAAGTTTGGGAAACTTTACTTCCTCCTGGTAGGAATGTATATCTCATACCTAACAGCTCATGGACTCTGACCACCATGAAAGAAATTATTTTATCTGGTAAGATATAAATGATGTTTTTTCATAAATAGCCTGACTCTCTTTATTCATTTATTAGTTTATTTAAGCAATGAAGGTGCTGTCTTCTCACCAGACTAACATACCCTTTATGATTGCCTTGGTATATATTGGGTTGCAGAACCACAGGGATCACTTGTACATACTCGTACACTTTCTATTAGGTTCATCTTAAATTTAAACAGTTTTTACTAAATCGGCAAATCTGCTAAATGTTTCCTCCCATAAAAATTATCCTGTTTATGTGTCATGTTTTTGGTTGTTTTTTTTGGACCCCCCAACAGAAAAAAATTGACCACCCAGTTCAGAGTAATACAGGTCTTTTAAAATCACTTGTATGTCCTATTCTAATATATTTCTACATATCTTGTATTCATTTTATATAACTTAAGATAACCAAATCTTCATTTATAAATCATTCTTTTTCTCTCCAGATGCCGGTTTTGAAAACTCTTCATTGTATAGCACAGCTGAATCGACCCAGAATCTGGTACAAAGCTTTTAAACTCTATCTGTTGTGCTTACATACACTTAATCTATTGTTGCAGTATGAATTACCAAACATATAAATCATATTTCAGTTAGTAAAAACTAAAGTGGTTTAAATGATAATTTCACTTTTATTTGTCACTGAATGAACTGTAAAATAATAATGCTAAAAAGAGAGTATGAAGAATATAAACCAGCTTTTTATCACTAAGTAATGGTGTCTAATTCAGACTTAACTTAAAAAATCATCTTTGTCTGCAGTTTATATTAAAGCGTTGCCTCTATAGCTGCCCACTTAAAGGAATAGCTATTAAAATGCTGTTAAAAGCGTATTTGATAACTAAATGTGTGTTTGTAACAAGCTTTTTACATCTGAGTAGTATGTGCAGCTACATTCATTAAAGGGATATGAAACCCAAATTTTATTCTTTCATGATTCAGATTGAGCATGCGATTTTAAAGAACTTTCTAATTTACTTCTTTCTCTTGATATCTATTGTTGCACTATATGGCAGCAGTTTTACAAGAATGTTATCCATTTACAAGATCAATAGATGGCAGCACTTTTTCCTGCCATGTAGTGCTCCAGATGCCTACTTGAGTATCTCTTTAACACAGAATATGAAGGGAATTAAGCAAATTTGATAATAGACCAAAAATGGAAACTTTTTTTTTTAAAATGGTATGCTTTGTCTTAATCACAAAAGAAAATGCTTTCATACAGGTGGTGAGAGTCCTCAATTCATTACTCCTGGGAATTACCCTTCCCACAAACCCCAAGAATGTGTGTATGTATATATATGTGTGTTACTATCTTTTTCATTCCAGGGTAATAATTCAATTATTTCCACTATTACTGTGTGGGGGGGGAGAGTTTTTTTTTTGCCTCAAGATAAAGTCTAAAGGCAAATCTCGAGCTTCTAATCGGCTTTGTTCCTTTCGTCAGAATAGAGAACAGAAAACCGCTCGTTCCCCTAAAGACTGAAGACTGCATGAAGGTGCGGCCCTCGATCCACTTCTGCTGGTGGGGGGCAGATTGAAATTATTTCAAGATGTTTGGGCAGGTTCCATTCAAAATCATTGGATTCAGATTATCATCTCCCAAGGGTATCGAATAGGTTTGAGAATAAGACCTGCTATGAGAAGATTTTTTTCTCTCTCACGTTCCAAAAAATCCTGTGAAAGCTAAGGCTTTTCTGAAAAGTGTTTCAGATCTAGAGCTTTCAGGAGTGATTGTACCAGTTCCAATTCTGGAACAGGGTCTGTTTTTTTTTTTCAAATCTATTCATTGTCCCGAAGAAAGAAAATTCTTTCAGACCAGTTTTGGATCTGAAGTTTTTGAATCATTTTATAAGAGTCACAACTTTTAAGATGGTGACTATAAGGACTATTCTGCCTTTCGTTCCGCAAGGTCATTACATGTCCTCAATAGACTTACAGGATGCGTATCTTCATATTCCGATTCATCCAGACCACTATCGGTTTCTGAGTTTCTCTTTTCTAGACAAGCATTACCAGTTTGTTGCTCTTCCATTTGGCTTGGCAAAAGCTTCAAGAATCTTTTCGAAGGTTCTCAGTGCCCTTCTATCTGTATAATCAGAGAGCAGGGTATTGTGGTGTTTCCTTATTTGGACGATATCTTGGTACTGGCTCAATCTTTTCATTTAGCAGACTCTCACGCAAATCAACATGTGTTGTTTCTTCAAAGACATGGTTGGAGGATCAATTTACCAAAGAGTTCCTTGATTCCTCAGACAAAGGGTCACCTTTTTATGTTTCCAGATAGATTCAGTGTCCATGACAAGAGACAAATGAAATCAGTTTCTGCCTGTCGAAGCCTTCAGTGGCTATGTGCATGGAAGTTTTAGGTTTTATGACTGCAACAACGGACGTGATCCCCTTTGCTCATTTTCATATGAGACCTCTGCAGCTTTGCATGCTGAATCAATGATGCAGGGATTAGACTTGGATATGACAGTTGATATACTTAAATCCCAACATTCAACTCTCTCTGTCCTGGTAGTCCATCATCGGGTTATTCAAGGAGCCTCTTTTGTTTGTCCTGCCTAGTTTAAAGGTGCATATATATATATATATATATATATATATATATATATATATATATATATATATATATATATATATATATATATATATATATATTTTTATATATATATATTTTTATATATATATATATTTATATATATATATTAATATTGTGATTTCAACAGATGCAAGTCTCACAGGTTGGGGAAATGTCTGGGGGTCTCTGACAGCACATGGAGTTTGGAATCCTCAAGAGGCGAGGTTACCAATCAATATTTTAGAACTCTGTGCTATTTCTTTCATGTAATTAGCAAGAGTCCATGAGCTAGTGACGTATGGGATATACATTCCTACCAGGAGGGGCAAAGTTTCCCAAACCTCAAAATGCCTATAAATACACCCCTCACCACACCCACAAATCAGTTTTACAAACTTTGCCTCGCATGGAGGTGGTGAAGTAAGTTTGTGCTAGATTCTTCGTTGATATGCGCTTCGCAGCAGGCTGGAGCCCGGTTTTCCTCTCAGTGTGCAGTGAATGTCAGAGGGTTGTGAAGAGAGTATTGCCTATTTGAATTCAATGATCTCCTTCTACGGGGTCTATTTCATAGGTTCTCTGTTATCGGTCGTAGAGATTCATCTCTTACCTCCCTTTTCAGATCGACGATATACTCTTATATATACCATTACCTCTACTGATTCTCGTTTCAGTACTGGTTTGGCTTTCTACTACATGTAGATGAGTGTCCTGGGGTAAGTAAGTCTTATTTTTGTGACACTCTAAGCTATGGTTGGGCACTTTTATATAAAGTTCTAAATATATGTGTTTAAACATTTATTTGCCTTGATTCAGGATGTTCAACATTCCTTATTTCAGACAGTCAGTTTCATTTTTTGTGATAATGCATATGAATAATCAATTTTTCTTACCTTAAAATTTGTCTTTTTTTCCTGTGTGCTGTTAGGCTCGCAGGGGCTGAAAATGCTTCTTTTTATTGCGTCATTTTTGGCGCGGACTTTTTTGGCGCAAAAATTTTCTTTGTCATTTCCAGCGTCATACTTGTCGCCGGAAGTTGCGTCATTTTTTTTACTTTTTTTGCGCCAAAAATGTTGGCGTCACCGGATGTGGCGTCATTTTTAGCGCTTAAAGCATTTAGGCGCCAAATAATGTGGGCGTCTTTTTTTGGCGCTAAAAAATATGGGCATCATTATTGTCTCTAAAAAATATGGGCATCATTATTGTCTCCAAATTATTTAAGTCTCATTGCTTATTTGCTTCTGGTTGCTAGAAGCTTGTTCATTGGCATTTTTTTTCCCATTCCTGAAACTGTCATTTAAGGAATTTGATCAATTTTGCTTTATATGTTGTTTTTTCTATTACATATTGCAAGATGTCTCAGATTGACCCTGAATCAGAAGATACTTCTGGAAAATTGCTGCCTGATGCTGGATCTACCAAAGTTAAGTGTATTTGTTGTAAACTTGTGGTAACTGTTCCTCCGGCTGTTGTTTGTAATGAATGTCATGACAAACTTGTTAATGCAGATAATATTTCCTTTAGTATTGTTCCATTACCTGTTGCTGTTCCATCAACATCTAATATTCAGGGTGTTCCTGTTAACATAAGAGATTTTGTTTCTAAATCTATTAAGAAGGCTATGTCTGTTATTCCTCCTTCCAGTAAACGTAAAAAGTCTTTTTAAACTTCTAATTTTTCAGATGAATTTTTAAATGAACATCATCATTCTGATTCTGTTTCTGATAATGATTTTTCTAGTTCAGAGGATTCTGTTTCAGAGGTTGATACTGATAAATCTTCATATTTATTCAAAATGGAATTTATTCGTTCTTTACTTAAAGAAGTTTTAATTGCATTAGAAATAGAGGAATCTGGTCCTCTTGATACTAAATCTAAACATTTGAATATGGTTTTTAAACCTCCTGTAGTTATTCCGGAGGTTTTTCCCGTCCCTGATGCTATTTCTGAAGTAATTTCCAGGGAATGGAATAATTTGGGTAATTCATTTACTACTCCTAAACGGTTTAAGCAATTATATCCTGTGCCATCTGACAGATTAGAGTTTTGGGACAAAATCCCTAAGGTTGATGGGGCTATCTCTACTCTTGCTAAATGTACTACTATTCCTACGGCAGATAGTACTTCCTTTAAGGATCCTTTAGATAGGAAAATTGAATCCTTTCTAAGGAAAGCTTACTTATGTTCAGGTAATCTTCTTAGACCTGCTATATCTTTGGCGGATGTTGCTGCAGCTTCAACTTTCTGGTTGGAAGCTTTAGCACAACAAGTAACAGATCATAATACTCATAGCATTGTTAATCTTCTTCAACATGCTAATAACTTTATTTGTGATGCCATCTTTGATATCATTAGGGTTGATGTCAGGTATATGTCTTTAGCTATTTTAGCTAGAAGAGCTTTATGGCTTAAAACTTGGAATGCTGATATGTCTTCTAAGTCTACTCTGCTCTCCCTTTCTTTCCAGGGTAATAAATTGTTTGGTTCACAGTTGGATTCTATTATTTCAACTGTTACTGGGGGGAAAGGAACTTTTTTACCTCAGGATAAAAAATCTAAAGGTAAATTTAGGTCTGCTAATCGTTTTTGTTCCTTTCGTCACAATAAGGAACAAAAACCTGATCCTTCCCCTACAGGAGCGGTATCAGTTTGGAAACCATCTCCAGTCTGGAATAAATCCAAGCCTTTTAGAAAGCCAAAGTCAGCTCCCAAGTCCACATGAAGGTGCGGCCCTCATTCCAGCCCAGCTGGTAGGGGGCAGATTACGATTTTTCAAAGAAATTTGGATCAATTCGATTCACAATCTTTGGATTCAGAATATTGTTTCACAAGGGTACAGAATAGGCTTCAAGATAAGGCCTCCTGCAAGAAGATTTTTTCTTTCCCGTGTCCCAATAAATCCAGTGAAGGCTCAAGCATTTCTGAAATGTGTTTCAGATCTAGAGTTGGCTGGAGTAATTGTGCCAGTTCCAGTTTTGGAACAGGGGCTGGGGTTTTACTCAAATCTCTTCATTGTACCAAAGAAGGAGAATTCCTTCAGACCAGTTCTGGATTTAAAAATATTGAATCGTTATGTAAGGATACCAACATTCAAAATGGTAACTATAAGGACTATTCTGCCTTTTGTTCAGCAAGGGCATTATATGTCCACAATAGATTTACAAGATGCATATCTGCATATTCCGATTCATCCAGATCACTATCAGTTTCTGAGATTCTCTTTTCTAGACAAGCATTACCAGTTTGTGGCTCTGCCGTTTGGCCTAGCAACAGCTCCAAGGATTTTTACAAAGGTTCTCGGTGCCCTTCTATCTGTAATCAGAGAACAGGGTATTGTGGTATTTCCTTATTTGGACGATATCTTGGTACTTGCTCAGTCTTCACATTTAGCAAAATCTCATACGAATCGATTTGTATCGTTTCTTCGAGAACATGGTTGGAGGATCAATTTACCAAAGAGTTCGTTGATTCCTCAGACAAGGGTAACCTTTTTAGGTTTCCAGATCAGGTCGAAAACTTCAGTCTCAATCATTCCCTTCGGTAGCCTTATGCATGGAAATTATAGGTCTTATGACTGCTGCATCGGACGCGATCCCCTTTGCTCGTTTTCGCATGCGACCTCTTCAGCTCTGTATGCTGAACCAGTGGTGCAAGGATTATACAAAGATATCACAATTAATATCTTAAAACCGATTGTACAACACTCTCTGACGTGGTGGACAGACCACCATCGTTTAGTTCAGGGGGCTTCTTTTGTTCTTCCGACCTGGACTGTGATCTCAACAGATGCAAGTCTGACAGGTTGGGGAGCTGTATGGGGGTCTCTGACAGCACAAGGGGTTTGGGAATCTCAGGAGGCGAGATTACCAATCAACATTTTGGAACTCCGTGCGATTTTCAGAGCTCTTCAGTCTTGGCCTCTTCTAAAGAGAGAGTCGTTCATTTGTTTTCAGACGGACAATGTCACAACTGTGGCATATGTCAATCATCAAGGAGGGACTCACAGTCCTCTGGCTATGAAAGAAGTATCTCGGATACTTGTATGGGCGGAATCCAGCTCCTGTCTAATTTCTGCGGTTCATATCCCAGGTATAGACAATTGAGAAGCGGGTTATCTCATTCGCCAAATATTACATCCGGGCGAATGGTCTCTTCACCCAGAGGTATTTCGTCAGATTGTTCAAATGTGGGGACTTCCAGAAATAGATCTGATGGCTTCTCATCTAAACAAGAAGCTTCCCAGGTATCTGTCCAGATCCAGGGATCCTCAGGCGGAACTAGTGGATGCATTGTCACTTCCTTGGAAGTATCATCCTGCCTATATCTTTCCGCCTCTAGTTCTTCTTCCAAGAGTGATTTCCAAGATTCTAAAGGAGCATTCGTTTGTTCTGCTGGTGGCTCCAGCATGGCCTCACAGGTTTTGGTATGCGGATCTTGTCCGGATGGCTACTTGCCAACCGTGGACTCTTCCGTTAAGACCAGACCTTCTATCGCAAGGTCCTTTTTTCCATCAGGATCTCAAATCCTTAAATTTGAAGGTATAGATATTGAACTTGAACGCTTGATTCTCAGTCATAGAGGTTTCTCTGACTCCGTAATTAATACTATGTTACAGGCTCGTAAATCTGTATCTAGGAAGATATATTATCGAGTCTGGAAGGCTTACATTTCTTGGTATTCTTCTCATCATTTTTCTTGGCATTCTTTTAGAATTCCTAGAATTTTACAGTTTCTTCAGGATGGTTTGGATAAAGGTTTGTCTGCAAGTTCCTTGAAAGGACAAATCTCTGCTCTTTCTGTTCTTTTTCACAGAAAGATTGCTAATCTTCCTGATATTCATTGTTTTGTACAGGCTTTGGTTCGTATAAAACCTGTCATTAAGTCAATTTCTCCTCCTTGGAGTTTGAATTTGGTTCTGGGGGCTCTTCAAGCTCCTCCGTTTGAACCTATGCATTCGCTGGATATTAAATTACTTTCTTGGAAAGTTTTGTTTCTTTTGGCCATCTCTTCTGCTAGAAGAGTTTCTGAATTATCTGCTCTTTCTTGTGAGTCTCCTTTTCTGATTTTTCATCAGGATAAGGCGGTGTTGCGAACTTCATTTAAATTTTTACCTAAGGTTGTGAATTCTAACAACATTAATAGAGAAATTGTGGTTCCTTCATTGTGTCCTAATCCTAAGAACTCTAAGGAAAGATCTTTGCATTCTTTGGATGTAGTTAGAGCTTTGAAATATTATGTTGAAGCTACTAAAGATTTCTGAAAGACTTCTAGTCTATTTGTTATCTTTTCTGGTTCTAGTAAAGGTCAGAAGGCTTCTGCCATTTCTTTGGCATCTTGGTTAAAGTCTTTGATTCATCATGCTTATGTTGAGTCGGGTAGAACTCCGCCTCAAAGGATTACAGCTCATTCGACTTGGTCAGTCTCTACTTCCTGGGCATTTAGGAATGAAGCTTTGGTTGATCAGATTTGCAAAGCAGCAACTTGGTCTTCTTTGCATACTTTTACTAAATTCTACCATTTTGATGTGTTTTCTTCTTCTGAAGCAGTCTTTGGTAGAAAAGTACTTCAGGCAGCTGTTTGTTTGATTCTTCTGTTTATAATTACAGTTTTTTTCATTATATGATTTAAACTTTGTTTTGGGGTGTGGATTATTTTTCAGCGGAATTGGCTGTCTTTATTTTATCCCTCCCTCTCTATTGACTCTTGCGTGGAAGATCCAAATCTTGGGTATTCATTATCCCATACGTCACTAGCTCATGGACTCTTGCTAATTACATGAAAGAAAACATAATTTATGTAAGAACTTACCTGATAAATTCATTTCTTTCATATTAGCAAGAGTCCATGAGGCCCACCCTTTTTGAGGTGGTTATGATTTTTTTATATAAAGCACAATTATTCCAATTCCTTATTTTTTATGCTTTTTCACTTTTTTTCTTATCACCCCACTTCTTGGCTATTTGTTAAACTGATTTGTGGGTGTGGTGAGGGGTGTATTTATAGGCATTTTGAGGTTTGGGAAACTTTGCCCCTCCTGGTAGGAATGTATATCCCATACGTTACTAGCTCATGGACTCTTGCTAATATGAAAGAAATTAATTTATCAGGTAAGTTCTTACATAAATTATGTTTTTCAGGGCTCTTCAGACTTGGCCACTATTAAAGAGAGAATAATTAATTTGTTTTCAGACAGACAATATCGCAACTGTGGCATATGTCAATCATCAAGGGTGGACTCGCAGTCCTTTAGCGATGAAAGAAGTATGTTGGATACTTTCTTGGGCGGAATCCAACTCCTCTCTAATTTCTGTGATACATATTCCAGGTGTAGACAATTGGGAAGCGGATTATCTCAGTCGTCAGTCTTTACATCCAGGGGAGTGATCTCTCCATCCAGATGTATTTTGTTAGATTGTACAGATGTTTGGTCTCCCCAAAATGGCTTCCCATCTAAACAAGAAGCTTCCCAGGTACCTGTCCAGGTCCAGAGATCCTTAGGCGGAGATGTTGGATGCATTAGCAGTTCCTTGGTTTTACCAACCTGCTTACATTTTTCCACCTCTAGTTCTTCTTCCAAGGGTGATCTCCAAGATCATATTGGAACAATTGCATGTGTTTCTAATAGCTCCAGCATGGCCTCACAGGTTTTGGTATGCAGATCTTGTCCGGATGTCCAGTTGCCAACCTTGGCCACTTCATTTAAGGCCATACCTTCTGTCTCAAGGGCCATTTTTCCATCAGGATCTCAAATCGCTAAATTTTAAGGTATTGAGATTGAACGCTTAGTGCTTAGTTATAGAAGTTTCTCTGGCTCAGTGATTACTACTATGCTACAGGCTCGTAAGTCTGTTTCAAGAAAGATTTATTATCGGGTTTGGAAAACCTATATTTCATGGTGTTTTTCTCATAAATTCTCTTGGCATTCTTTTAGAATTCCTAGAATTTTACAGTTTCTTCAGGATGGTTTGGATATAGGTTTGTCTGCAAGTACTTTGAAGGGACAACTCTCTGCTCTTTATGTTTTATTTCACAGAAAGATTGTTAAACTTCCGGATATTCCCTGTTTTGTTCAGGCTTTGGTTCGTATCAAGCCTGTTATTAAAACAATCTCTCCTCCTTGGAGTTTTAATTTGGTTTTGAAGGCTTTGCAGGCTCCTCCTTTTGAGCCTATGCATTCTTTGGATATTAAACTACTTTCTTGGAAAGTGTTGTTCCTTTTGGCTATCTCTTCAGCTAGAAGAGTTTCTGAATTGTCTGCTCTCTCTTGTGAGTCTCCTTTTCTTATTTTCCTTCAGGATAAGACTGTTTTGCGGACTTTGTTTAAATTTCTTCCTAAGGTTGTGAATTCTAACATTAGTAGGGAAATTGTTGTTCCTTCCTTGCGTCCTAATCCCAAGAATACTCTTGAAAAATCTCTACATTCTTTGGATGTTGTAAGAGCTTTGAAATGTTATGTTGAAGCTACTAAAGATTTCAGGAAGACTTCTAGTCTATTTGTTGTTTTTTATGGTCCTAGGAAAGGTAGTAAAGGTCAGAAAGCCAAAGAAATGGCAGAGGCATCTTGGTTAAAGCTTTTGATTCACAAGGCTTATTTAGAGGCGGGACAGTCTCCGCCTCAGAGAATTACAGCTCATTCTACTAGATCAGTTTCCACTTCTTTGGCTTTTAAGAATGAAGCTTCTGTTGATCAGATTTGCAATGCAGCAACTTGGTCTTTTTTTGCATACATTTACTAAATTTTACCATTTTGATGTATTTGCTTCTTCTGAAGCAGTCTTTGGTAAAAAAGTTTTTCAGGCAGCTTCAGTTTGATTCTTCTGATTTGTTTTTTTCTTGAAATTTATGTGAAATTTATAAGAGACTTTATTTTTTGTGGATTTAATTTTTTTCCGCGGAAGTAGCTGTTTATTTTATCCCTCCCTCTCTATTGACTCTTCTGTGGACTTCCACATCTTTGGTATTTATATCCCATACGTCACTAGCTCATGGACTCTTGCCAATTACATTAAAGAAAACATAATTTATGTAAGAATTTACCTGATAAATTCATTTCTTTCATATTGGCAAGAGTCCATGAGGCCCACCCTTTTTATGGTGATTATAATTTTTGTGTAAAAAGCACAATTTTATTTCCAGTTGCTCTTTTTGTATGCTTTTTTGCTCCTTATTTTTTCTCCCCACTACTTGGCTATTCGTTAAACTGAATTGTGGGTGTGGTGAGGGGTGTATTTATAGGCATTTTGAGGTTTGGGAAGCTTTGTTCCTCCTGGTAGGATTGTATATTCCATACGTCACTAGCTCATGGACTCTTGCCAATATGAAAGAAATTAATTTATCAGGTAAGTTCTTACATAAATTATGTTTTTTAGGAGTCTTGGTTTCAGTCTGTCCAGATCCCTGGGTTCTGAATATAGGTTTCAGAACAAGGCTTCCCAAAGGAAGTTTTCTTTCATGTAATTAGCAAGAGTCCATGAGCTAGTGACGTATGGGATATACATTCCTACCAGGAGGGGCAAAGTTTCCCAAACCTTAAAATGCCTATAAATACACCCCTCACCACACCCACAAATCAGTTTTACAAACTTTGCCTCCTATGGAGGTGGTGATGCAAGTCTTACAGGTTGGGGAGCTGTGTGGGGATCTCTGACGGCACAAGGAGTTTGGGAATCTCAGGAGGTGAGATTACCGATCAATATTAATTTCTCCTCCTTGGAGTTTGAATTTGGTTCTGGGGGCTCTTCAAGCTCCTCCTTTTGAACCCATGCATTCATTGGACATTAAATTACTTTCTTGGAAAGTTTTGTTCCTTTTGGCGATTTCTTCTGCCAGAAGAGTCTCTGAATTATCTGCTCTTTCTTGTGAGTCTCCTTTTCTGATTTTTCATCAGGATAAGGCGGTGTTGCGAACTTCTTTTCAATTTTTACCTAAGGTTGTGAATTCCAACAACATTAGTAGAGAAATTGTGGTTCCTTCATTATGTCCTAATCCTAAGAATTCTAAGGAGAAATCGTTGCATTCTTTGGATGTTGTTAGAGCTTTGAAATATTATGTTGAAGCTACTAAATCTTTCCGAAAGACTTCTAGTCTATTTGTTATCTTTTCCGGTTCTAGAAAAGGCCAGAAAGCTTCTGCCATTTCTTTGGCATCTTGGTTGAAATCTTTAATTCATCATGCCTATGTTGAGTCCGGTAAAACTCCGCCTCAAAGGATTACAGCTCGTTCTACTAGGTCAGTTTCTACTTCCTGGGCATTTAGGAATGAAGCTTCGGTTGATCAGATTTGCAAAGCAGCAACTTGGTCCTCTTTGCATACTTTTACTAAATTCTACCATTTTGATGTGTTTTCTTCTTCTGAAGCAGTTTTTGGTAGAAAAGTACTTCAGGCAGCGGTTTCAGTTTGAATCTTCTGCTTATATTTTCATTAAACTTTATTTTGGGTGTGGATTATTTTCAGCAGTAATTGGCTGTCTTTATTTTATCCCTCCCTCTCTAGTGACTCTTGCGTGGAAAGATCCACATCTTGGGTAGTCATTATCCCATACGTCACTAGCTCATGGACTCTTGCTAATTACATGAAAGAAAACATAATTTATGTAAGAACTTACCTGATAAATTAATTTCTTTCATATTAGCAAGAGTCCATGAGGCCCACCCTTTTTGTGGTGGTTATGATTTTTTTGTATAAAGCACAAATATTCCAATTCCTTATTTTAAATGCTTTCGCACTTTTTTCTTATCACCCCACTTCTTGGCTATTCGTTAAACTGAATTGTGGGTGTGGTGAGGGGTGTATTTATAGGCATTTTAAGGTTTGGGAAACTTTGCCCCTCCTGGTAGGAATGTATATCCCTTACGTCACTAGCTCATGGACTCTTGCTAATATGAAAGAAATGAATTTATCAGGTAAGTTCTTACATAAATTATGTTTTTTTTTCTGTCCAATGTTCAAAGAAATCTCTTAATGCCTCAAGCTTTTTTCAGTCTTTTTCAGATTTGGAAACTATGGGAGAGATTGTACCAGTTGCTTTGCATGAACAGGGGATTGAATTTTTTTCATCTCTCCTCGTTGTTCCAAAAAAAGGAAGGTACTTTCAGACCAGTCCTGGATCTGAAAGCTCTGGACACATTTTTAAGAACCCCTTTTTTCAAAATGGAAACTAATTAGACTATTCTGCCTTTTGTTTGTTTTAAAGAATACTTATCTTAATGTTCCAATACACAGGGAACATTCTGAGGTTTGCCTTTCTATACAAACCTTTTCAGTTTGTTGCTCTACCATTTGGTCTTGCTATGGCTTCAATAATTTTTCCAAAAGTTCTAGTTGCCCTTTAGTGTCTGATCAGGGAATTGCAGTGTTTCCCTACCTGGACGATATCTTGCTTAAAGCTACCTTTAGCAGAATCTCATGCCAACAGACTGTTGTTTCTCCAATAGCATGGTTGGAGGTTCAATTTTCCAAAGTGTTGGTTCCTGAAACAAAGGTAACTTTCTTTCATGTAATTAGCAAGAGTCCATGAGCTAGTGACGTATGGGATATACATTCCTACCAGGAGGGGCAAAGTTTCCCAAACCTCAAAATGCCTATAAATACACCCCTCACCACACCCACAATTCAGTTTTACAAACTTTGCCTCCGATGGAGGTGGTGAAGTAAGTTTGTGCTAGATTCTACGTTGATATGCGCACCGCAGCAAGTTGGAGCCCGGTTTTCCTCTCAGCGTGCAGTGAATGTCAGAGGGATGTGAGGAGAGTATTGCCTATTTGAATGCAGTGATCTCCTTCTACGGGGTCTATTTCATAGGTTCTCTGTTATCGGTCGTAGAGATTCATCTCTTACCTCCCTTTTCAGATCGACGATATACTCTTATATATACCATTACCTCTGCTGATTCTCGTTTCAGTACTGGTTTGGCTTTCTACAAACATGTAGATGAGTGTCCTGGGGTAAGTAAATCTTATTTTCTGTGACACTCTAAGCTATGGTTGGGCACTTTGTTTATAAAGTTCTAAATATATGTATTCAAACATTTATTTGCCTTGACTAAGAATGTTCAACTTTCCTTATTTTCAGACAGTCAGTTTCATATTTGGGATAATGCATTTGATTTAATCATTTTTTCTTACCTTCAAAAATTTGACTTTTTTCCCTGTGGGCTGTTAGGCTCGCGGGGGCTGAAAATGCTTCATTTTATTGCGTCATTCTTGGCGCTGACTTTTTTGGCGCAAAAATTATTTTCCGTTTCCGGCGTCATACGTGTCGCCGGAAGTTGCGTCATTTTTTTACGTTATTTTGCGCCAAAAATGTTGGCGTTCCGGATGTGGCGTCATTTTGGCGGCAAAAAGCATTTAGGCGCCAAATAATGTGGGCGTCTTATTGGCGCTAAAAAATATGGGCGTCGCTTTTGTCTCCACATTATTTAAGTCTCATTTTTCATTGCTTCTGGTTGCTAGAAGCTTGTTTTTTGGCATTTTTTCCCATTCCTGAAACTGTCATTTAAGGAATTTGATCAATTTTGCTTTATATGTTGTTGTTTTTTCTCTTACATATTGTAATATGTCTCACGTTGCATCTGAGTCAGAAGATACTACAGGAAAATCGCTGTCTAGTGCTGGATCTACCAAAGCTAAGTGTATCTGCTGTAAACTTTTGGTAGCTATTCCTCCAGCTGTTGTTTGTATTGATTGTCATGACAAACTTGTTAAAGCAGATAATATTTCCTTTAGTAAAGTACCATTGCCTGTTGCAGTTCCTTCAACATCTAAGGTGCAGAATGTTCCTGATAATATGAGATTTTGTTTCTGAATCCATAAAGAAGGCTATGTCTGTTATTTCTCCTTCTAGTAAACGTAAAAAATCTTTTAAAACTTCTCTCCCTACAGATGAATTTTTAAATGAACATCATCATTCTGATTCTGATAACTCTTCTGGTTCAGAGGATTCTGTCTCAGAGGTTGATGCTGATAAATCTTCATATTTATTTAAAATGGAATTTATTCGTTCTTTACTTAAAGAAGTTCTAATTGCTTTAGAAATAGAGGATTCTGGTCCTCTTGATACTAATTCTAAACGTTTGGATAAGGTATTTAAATCTCCTGTGGTTATTCCAGAAGTTTTTCCTGTTCCTAATGCTATTTCTGCAGTAATTTCCAAAGAATGGGATAAATTGGGTAATTCATTTACTCCCTCTAAACGTTTTAAGCAATTATATCCTGTGAGTCTGACAGATTAGAATTTTGGGACAAAATCCCTAAAGTTGATGGGGCTATTTCTACCCTTGCTAAACGTACTACTATTCCTACGTCAGATGGTACTTCGTTTAAGGATCCTTTAGATAGGAAAATTGAGTCCTTTCTAAGAAAAGCTTATCTGTGTTCAGGTAATCTTCTTAGACCTGCTATATCTTTGGCTGATGTTGCTGCAGCTTCAACTTTTTGGTTGGAAACCTTAGCGCAACAAGTAACACATCATGATTCTCATGATATTATTATTCTTCTTCAGCATGCTAATAATTTTATCTGTGATGCCATCTTTGATATTATCAGAGTTGATGTCAGGTTTATGTCTCTAGCTATTTTAGCTAGAAGAGCTTTATGGCTTAAGACTTGGAATGCTGATATGGCTTCTAAATCAACTCTACTTTCCATTTCTTTCCAGGGTAACAAATTATTTGGTTCTCAGTTGGATTCTATTATTTCAACTGTTATTGGTGGGAAAGGAACTTTTTTACCACAGGATAAAAAATCTAAGGGTAAAAACAGAGCTAATAATCGTTTTCGTTCCTTTCGTTTCAACAAAGAACAAAAACCTGATCCTTCATCCTCAGGAGCAGTTTCAGTTTGGAAACCATCTCCAATCTGGAATAAATCCAAGCCAGCCAGAAAGGCAAAGCCTGCTTCTAAGTCCACATGAAGGTGCGGCCCTCATTCCAGCTCAGCTGGTAGGGGGCAGGTTACGTTTTTTCAAAGAAATTTGGATCAATTCTGTTCACAATCTTTGGATTCAGAACATTGTTTCAGAAGGGTACAGAATTGGTTTCAAGATGAGACCTCCTGCAAAGAGATTTTTTCTTTCCCGTGTCCCAGTAAATCCAGTAATAGCTCAAGCATTTCTGAATTGTGTTTCAGATCTAGAGTTAACTGGAGTAATTATGCCAGTTCCAGTTCAGGAACAGGGGATGGGGTTTTATTCAAATCTCTTCATTGTACCAAAGAAGGAGAATTCCTTCAGACCAGTTCTGGATCTAAAAATATTGAATCGTTATGTAACTATTTCCAACGTTCAAGATGGTAACTGTAAGGACTATCTTGCCTTTTGTTCAGCAAGGGAATTATATGTCCACAATAGATTTACAGGATGCATATCTGCATATTCCGATTCATCCGGATCATTATCGGTTCCTGAGATTCTCTTTTCTGGACAAGCATTACCAGTTTGTGGCTCTGCCGTTTGGCCTTGCTACAGCTCCAAGAATTTTTACAAAGGTTCTCGGTGCCCTTCTGTCTGTAATCAGAGAACAGGGTATTGTGGTATTTCCTTATTTGGACGATATCTTGGTACTTGCTCAGTCTTTACATTTAGCAGAATTTCATACGAATCGACTTGTGTTGTTTCTTCAAGATCATGGTTGGAGGATCAATTTACCAAAAAGTTCATTGATTCCTCAGACAAGGGTAAACTTTCTGGGTTTCCAAATAGATTCAGTGTCCATGACTCTGTCTTTAACAGACAAGAGGCGTCTAAAACTGATGGCAGCTTGTTGAAACCTTCAGTCACAATCATTCCCTTCGGTAGCCTTATGCATGGAAATTCTAGGTCTTATGCTGCATCGGACGCGATCCCCTTTGCTCGTTTTCACATGCGACCTCTTCAGCTTTGTATGCTGAATCAATGGTGCAAGGATTACACAAAGATATCTCAATTAATATCTTTAAAACCGATTGTTCGACACTCTCTAACGTGGTGGACAGATCACCATCGTTTAATTCAGGGGGCTTCTTTTGTGCTTCCGACCTGGACTGTAATTTCAACAGATGCAAGTCTCACAGGTTGGGGAGCTGTGTGGGGATCTCTGACGGCACAAGGAGTTTGGGAATCTCAGGAGGTGAGATTACCGATCAATATTTTGGAACTCCGTGCAATTTTCAGAGCTCTTCAGTTTTGGCCTCTTCTGAAGAGAGAATCGTTCATTTGTTTTCAGACAGACAATGTCACAACTGTGGCATACATCAATCATCAAGGAGGAACTCACAGTCCTCCGGCTATGAAAGAAGTATCTCGAATTTTGGTTTGGGCGGAATCCAGCTCCTGTCTAATCTCTGCGGTTCATATCCCAGGTGTAGACAATTGGGAAGCGGATTATCTCAGTCGCCAAACGTTGCATCCGGGCGAATGGTCTCTTCACCCAGAGGTATTTCTTCAGATCGTTCAAATGTGGGAACTTCCAGAAATAGATTTGATGGCGTCCCATCTAAACAAGAAACTTCCCAGGTATCTGTCCAGATCCCGGGATCCTCAGGCGGAGGCAGTGAATGCATTATCACTTCCTTGGAAGTATCATCCTGCCTATATCTTTCCGCCCCTAGTTCTTCTTCCAAGAGTAATCTCCAAGATTCTGAAGGAATGCTCGTTTGTTCTGCTGGTAGCTCCGGCATGGCCTCACAGGTTTTGGTATGCGGATCTTGTCCGGATGGCCTCTTGCCAAACGTGGACTCTTCCGTTAAGACCAGACCTTCTGTCACAAGGTCCTTTTTTCCATCAGGATCTGAAATCCTTAAATTTAAAGGTATGGAGATTGAACGCTTGATTCTTCGTCAAAGAGGTTTCTCTGACGCTGTGATTAATACTATGTTACAGGCTCGTAAATCTGTATCTAGAGAGATATATTATAGAGTCTGGAAGACTTATATTTCTTGGTGTATTTCTCATCATTTTTCTTGGCATTCTTTCAGAATTCCGAGAATTTTACAGTTTCTTCAGGATGGTTTAGATAAAGGTTTGTCCGCAAGTTCCTTGAAAGGACAAATCTCTGCTCTTTCTGTTCTTTTTCACAGAAAGATTGCTATTCTTCCTGATATTCATTGTTTTGTACAAGCTTTGGTTCGTATAAAACCTGTCATTAAGTCAATTTCTCCTCCTTGGAGTTTGAATTTGGTTCTGGGGGCTCTTCAAGCTCCTCCGTTTGAACCTATGCATTCATTGGACATTAAATTACTTTCTTGGAAAGTTTTGTTCCTTTTGGCCATCTCTTCTGCCAGAAGAGTTTCTGAATTATCTGCTCTTTCTTGTGAGTCTCCTTTTCTGATTTTTCATCAGGATAAGGCGGTGTTGCGAACTTCTTTTGAATTTTTACCTAAAGTTGTGAATTCCAACAACATTAGTAGAGAAATTGTGGTTCCTTCATTATGTCCTAATCCTAAGAATTCTAAGGAGAAATCGTTGCATTCTTTGGATGTTGTTAGAGCTTTGAAATATTATGTTGAAGCTACTAAATCTTTCAGAAAGACTTCTAGTCTATTTGTTATCTTTTCCGGTTCTAGAAAAGGCCAGAAAGCTTCTGCCATTTCTTTGGCATCTTGGTTGAAATCTTTAATTCATCTTGCCTATGTTGAGTCGGGTAAAACTCCGCCTCAGAGAATTACAGCTCATTCTACTAGGTCAGTTTCTACTTCCTGGGCGTTTAGGAATGAAGCTTCGGTTGATCAGATTTGCAAAGCAGCAACTTGGTCCTCTTTGCATACTTTTACTAAATTCTACCATTTTGATGTATTTTCTTCTTCTGAAGCAGTTTTTGGTAGAAAAGTACTTCAGGCAGCGGTTTCAGTTTGAATCTTCTGCTTATGTTTTTCGTTAAACTTTATTTTGGGTGTGGATTATTTTCAGCAGGAATTGGCTGTCTTTATTTTATCCCTCCCTCTCTAGTGACTCTTGTGTGGAAAGATCCACATCTTGGGTAATCATTATCCCATACGTCACTAGCTCATGGACTCTTGCTAATTACATGAAAGAAAACATAATTTATGTAAGAACTTACCTGATAAATTCATTTCTTTCATATTAGCAAGAGTCCATGAGGCCCGCCCTTTTTTTGTGGTGGTTATGATTTTGTATAAAGCACAATTATTCCAATTCCTTATTTTATATGCTTTCGCACTTTTTTATCACCCCACTTCTTGGCTATTCGTTAAACTGAATTGTGGGTGTGGTGAGGGGTGTATTTATAGGCATTTTGAGGTTTGGGAAACTTTGCCCCTCCTGGTAGGAATGTATATCCCATACGTCACTAGCTCATGGACTCTTGCTAATATGAAAGAAATGAATTTATCAGGTAAGTTCTTACATAAATTATGTTTTTTTGGTGTTTCAAATAGATTGTCTCCATGAGACCTCTTCGGCATACTCTATCTCAAAAGATTTTTCTTAATCCCAGTACAAGTCAGTCTTTGACTTGGTGGCTGGATCATCATTTAATTATTCAGGGGCTTATTTTGCTCATCCTACTTGTAATGTTATCACTACAGATGCAATTCTTTGAAGTCAGGGATCTGTTTGGGGGTCTCTGAGAGCACATAGAGTTAGGATCCTCAGGAGGCAAGGTTGCCAATAAATATTTAAGATGTCTGTGCTATTTCTCTTGTAAAGGTGTATCCAGTCCACGGGTTCATCCATTACTTGTGGGATATTCTCCTTCCCAACAGGAAGCTGCAAGAGGACACCCACAGCAGAGCTGTCTATATAGCTCCTCCCCTAACTGCCACCCCCAGTCATTCTCTTGCAGCTCTCGACAAGAAAGGAAGTATCAAGAGAGATGTGGTGACTTAGTGTAGTTTTTACCTTCAATCAAAAGTTTGTTATTTTTAAACGGTACCAGTGTTGTACTGTTTTTACTCTCAGGCAGAAATTAGAAGAAGAATTCTGCCTGGAGGTTTTGATGATCTTAGCAGTTTGTAACTAAGGTCCATTGCTGTTCTCACACATAACTGAAGAGTATAGAAAGAAAACTTCAGTTGGGGGGACGGTCTGCAGATTGCCTGCTTTGAGGTATGTTCAGTATATTTTTTTCTAGAGAGATAAGGTCTAGAAAATGCTGACAGTGCCTGGTATATTTAAGGTAAGCCTGATACAGTGATTTAACAACAACTGGGATCATGCTTGCAAATAAGGGTAATATTCATGTTAATACTTATATTACTTAGTGTAAAAACGTTTGCATGATTTATAAAAAATAAAAACATTTTTTCTCTGAGGGTGATAAATCTTTATTTGGGGCCTAGTTTGTCACATGGCTTGTTAGATTACTCATAGGAGTACTTTTTTAAGGCCCTCTGACTTTGAGTGCATGGTAGGGAGGGGCCTATTTTCAAGCTCTAAATGTGCAGTTGATTTTCAGTCTGAGACATCCAGCTTCCCTGAAGGAGTCCTCTGGCTTATAGGACCTCTATAGAGGGTTTTGTTCCTGCAAAAATCGTTTTTATAACCAGGCTTGGAACAAGGGGAAACAGGCCAAAAAGCCTGATGCTGCCTCTTAGACAGCATGAAGGAGTAGCCCCCGATCCGGGACCGGATCTAGTGGGGGGGCAGACTTTCTCTCTTCACCCAGGCTTGGACAAGAGATGTCCAGGATCCCTGGGCTCTGGAGATTGTTTAACAGGGATATCTTCTGGATTTCAAAGCTTCATCTCCTAAGGGGAGATTTCATCTCTCACAATTATCTGCAAACCAGATAAAGAGAGAGGCATTCTTACATTGCGTTCAAGACCTTCTAGTTATGGGAGTGATCCACCCAGTTCCAGAGGAGGAACAGGGGCAGGGCTTCTATTCAAATCTGTTTATAGTTCCCAAGAAAGAGGGAACTTTCAGACCAATCTTGAATCTCAAGATCCTAAACAAATTTCTCAGGGTCCCATCCTTCAAGATGGAGACTATTCGAACCATCCTACCTATGGTCCAGGAGGGTCAATATAGGACTACCGTGGATTTAAAGGATGCTTATCTATACATTCCAATATACAGGGATCATCATCAGTTTCTCAGGTTCGCCTTCCTAGACAGGCATTACCAGTTTGTGGCTCTTCCCTTCGGGTTAGCCACGGCACCAAGAATCTTTACGAAGGTTCTAGGGTCCCTTCTGGCGGTTCTAAGGCCGCGGGGTATAGCAGTGGCCCCTTACCTAGACGACATCCTGATACAAGCGTCGACTTTTCAAATCGCCAGGTCCCATACGGACATTGTTCTGGCATTCCTGAGGTCTCACGGGTGGAAAGTGAACGAAGGAAAGAGTTCTCTCTCCCCTCACAAGAGTTTCTTTCCTAGGAACTCTGATAGACTCAGTAGAAATGAAGATTTATCTGACAGAGGTCAGGTTGTCAAAACTTCTAACTTCCTGCCGTGCTCTTTATTCCACTTCCCATCCGTCAGTGGCTCAGTGTATGGAGGTAATCGGGTTAATGGTAGCGGCAATGGACATAGTTCCGTTTGCCCGCCTACATCTCAGACCACTGCAACTTTGCATGCTCATTCAGTGGAATGGGGATTGCACATATTTGTCCCTTCTACTAAATCTGGATCAAGAGACCAGGGATTCTCTTCTCTGATGGCTATCTTGGGACAGATGCCAGCCTTCTGGGCTGGGGTGCAGTCTGGAACTCCCTGAAGGCTCAGGGTTCGTGGACTCAGGAGGAGGCCCTCCTTCCGATAAACATGCTGGAACTAAGAGCGATATTCAATGCTCTTCAGGCTTGGCCTCAGCTAGCTGCGGTCAGGTTCATCAGATTTCAGTCGGACAACATCACAACTGTAGCCTATATCAACCATCAGGGGGGAACAAGGAGCCCCCTGGCAATTTTGAAGGTTTCAAAGATAATTCTATGGGCAGAGGTTCACTCTTGCCATCTCTCAGCTATCCATATCCCAGGAGTAGAGAACTGGGAGGCGGATTTTCTAAGTCGGCAGACTTTTCATCCGGGGGAGTGGGTATTTGCCCAGTTGATTCAACTATGGGGCAAACCAGAACTGGATCTCATGGCATCTCGTTAGAACGCTAAGCTTCCTTGTTACGGGTCCAGGTCCAGGGATCCCAAGGCAGCGCTGATAGATGCTCTAGCAGCGCCCTGGTCCTTCAGCCTGGCTTATGTGTTTCCACCGTTTCCTCTGCTCCCTCGTCTGATTGCCAAGATCAAGCAGGAGAGAGCTTCGGTGATCTTGATAGCCCCTGCGTGGCCACGCAGGACTTGGTATGCAGATCTGGTGGACATGTCATCTTTTCCACCATGGACTCTGCCGCTAAGGCAGGACCTTCTACTTCAAGGTCCCTTCAAACATCCAAATCTAATTTCTCTACGTCTGACTGCTTGGAGATTGAACGCTTGATTCTATCAAAGCGTGGTTTTTCCGAATCGGTCATTGATACCTTAATTCAGGCTCGAAAGCCTGTCACCAGGAAGATCTCTATCATAAAATATGGTGTAAATATCTTCACTGGTGTGAATCCAAGGGTTACTCATGGAGTAAGGTCAGGATTCCTAGGATATTATCTTTTCTCCAAGAAGGATTGGAGAAGGGATTGTCAGCTAGTTCCTTAAAGGGACAGATTTCTGCTCTGTCTATTCTTTTGCACAAACGTCTGGCTGAGGTTCCAGACGTTCAGGCGTTTTGTCAGGCTTTAGTTAGAATCAAGCCTGTGTTTAAACCTGTTGCTCCGCCATGGAGTTTAAATTTAGTTCTTAAAGTTCTTCAAGGGGTTCCGTTTGAACCTTTGCATTCCATAGATATTAAGCTTTTATCTTGGAAAGTTCTGTTTTTAGTAGCTATCTCCTCGTCTCGAAGAGTTTCGGAGTTATCTGCTTTACAATGTGATTCCCCTTATTTGATTTTCCATGCAGATAAGGTAGTGTTACGTACCAAACCTGGGTTTCTTCCTAAGGTGGTATCTAATAAGAATATCAATCAGGAGATTGTTGTTCCTTCACTATGTCCTAATGCTTCTTCAAAGAAGGAACGTCTATTACACAATCTTGATGTGGTTCGTGCTTTAAAGTTTTATTTACAAGCTACAAAGGATTTTCGTCAAACATCTGCTTTGTTTGTTGTCTACTCTGGACAGAGGAGAGGCCAAAAGGCTTCGGCAACTTCTCTTTCTTTTTGGCTAAGAAGTATAATACGCTTAGTTTATGAGACTGCTGGCCAGCAGCCTCCTGAAAGAATTACAGCTCATTCTACTAGAGCAGTAGCTTCCTCATGGGCTTTTAAACATGAGGCCTCTGTTGAACAGATTTGTAAGGCGGCGACTTGGTCTTCGCTTCATACCTTTTCGAAATTCTATAAATTTGATACTTGTGCTTCTTCAGAGGCTATTTTTGGGAGAAAGGTCTTACAGGCAGTGGTGCCTTCCGTTTAAGTTCCTGTCTTGTCCCTCCCTTCATCCGTGTCCTAAAGCTTTGGTATTGGTATCCCACAAGTAATGCATGAACCCGTGGACTGGATACACCTTTACAAGAGAAAACAAAATTTATGCTTACCTGATAAATTTATTTCTATTGTGGTGTATCCAGTCCACGGCCCGCCCTGTCATTTTAAGGCAGGTGTTTTTTATTTTTAAACTACAGTCACCACTGCACCCTATAGTTTCTCCTTTTTTTCTTGCTTGTCTTCAGTCGAATGACTGGGGGTGGCAGTTAGGGGAGGAGCTATATAGACAGCTCTGCTGTGGGTGTCCTCTTGCAGCTTCCTGTTGGGAAGGAGAATATCCCACAAGTAATGGATGAACCCGTGGACTGGATAACACCACAAAAGAAATAAATTTATCAGGTAAGCATAAATTTTGTTTTTTAAAGCTCTACTGGCTTGGCCTCTGTTGAAAAGGGAGTCTCATCTCCGTTTCCTAACGGACAATGTCATAGCAGTGGCTTATGTCAACCATCAGAGTGGAACTCATTGTTCCCTAGCTATGAAGAAAGTGTCTCAAATTCACTCATGGGTGGATATCCATTCCTATGTCGTATCTGCTATTCATATTCCAGGAGTGAACTAGGAGGCAGACTTTCTCATTTATCAGTCTCTACATCCATGGGAATGGTCTCTTCACAAGGATGTGTCCATTCAGATTATGGGTCTTTGGGGTCTCCCAAAGATAGGTCTGATGGCTTCTCGTTTGAACATCAACTTTCCCAGTTACTTTGCAAGGATCACGGACCCTCAAGCAGATATTTTGGATGCTCTAATAGCTTGCTCATCTGCTACCTCCTCTGGTACTCCTTCCCAGAGTGACCTCCAAGATAAGCCAAGAGAAATCTTTAGTAATCCTTATTGCCCCAGCTTGGCGTCACAGGATTTGGTAGGCACATCTAGTTCAGATTTCCAGCTGCCCTCAGTGGAATCGTCCTCTGTGGTCAGATCTTTTGTCTCAAGTCTCTGAACTTGATGGCATGGAAATTTTAACTTTTAGTCCTTAGACATAGAGGGTTCTCTGATTCAGTGATGGAAACATTCATTCAGGCTTGTAATTGGAAGATTTATCATAAGGTCTCTAAGGCCTGTATTTCTTGGTGTATAGATCGTTTTTTACCTTTTAAAGAATTCCTAGAATTTTGCAGTTCTTAAAGGGAAGGTAAACCTGGAGAAAAAACTTTACAATTTGAAATATGCCCTATGTATTCCTTACAAACAATTGTATTAAAATGTGTATAAATTTATATTATATCTGTAAAAATTGCATAAATTGTTACTACAGGGAAGTGTCTCTAGAGGTTTATAAAGAGCTGCAGAAGGGACCTGTTGCGCATGCTCGGGAAGCTGTCATGCAATGGTACAGAAATAAAGCAGACAGGCAGTCAAGCTTCTTAAGTGTGTGAGCTTAGATGGGAGGTAATTGAGGCAAGATTGCGTCGCCATGAGGGCCTCACAATAGTTCATAAAACACACCCTAATAAGGTGCGGATTAGGAAGGAGGACTGATGCTGGATGCTTAACTGCTCATGCATAGTAATGTAAGTTATAAAAAATGATAAAAGTAATGTTTATTTTTTTATAGGTTACGTAATATAGTTGCATAAATAAATTTGAAATATGAAATTTTATTTTTTAAAGTTTATTGGCACTTTAAAGGATAGTCTGGATAAGGGCCTATCTGCCAGTTCTTTGAAGGGGCAGATTTATGCTCTTTCAGTTTTGTTTCATAGTAAGATTGCTAATCTTCCTGATACTCATGGTTTGTTCTCACTTTGATCCGTATTAAAGGGACATTATACACTCATTTTTTCTTTGCATAAATGGTTTGTAGATGATCTATTTATATAGCCCATAAAGTTTTTTTTAAATGTATAGTTTTGCTTATTTTTAAATAGCATTGCTCTGATTTTCAGACTCCTAACCAAGCCCCAAAGTTTATGTGAATACCGTCAGCTACCTTCTCCAGCTTGCTCCTGTTTGTGTAAAGGGGCTTTTCATATGCAAAAGAGGGGGGGAGGGTCTTATTTCCCACTTGCAGTGGGCTTTCCAGCTACATTTTCAACAGAGCTAAACTAAGAGCTTCTAAGTAAGTTTTTAAACAGTTTTATACTGGATTTGTTTATGGGTATCTATGCATCTTATTCTTTTTAGTAGTGTCTATTACATGCAGTTATATGAAAATGAGAGTATACTGTTCCTTTAAGCCTGTGATCAAGCCAATGTCTCCTCCATGGAATCTTAACCTGGTGTTAATGGTTTTGCAGTCTCCTCCCTTTGAACCTCTGCATAAGTAGTTATTTAACTGCTTTATTGGAAGGTTTTATTCCTTTTGGCTATCTCTTCTGCTAGAAGAGTTTCAGAGTTATCTGCTATTTCTTGTGATCCTTCCTATCTTGTTTTTTGTCAGGATAAGGCAGTTTTACAGACTACTTTTCCTTCCTAAGATAGGGAGAGTCCACGGCTTAATTCCTTACTGTTGGGAATATGGCCACCAGGAGGAGGCAAAGACACCCCAGCCAAAGGCTTAAATATCCCTCCCACTTCCTCATTACCCCAGTCATTCTTTGCATTTCGTCACGATAGGAGGTGGCATAGAAGTGTCAGAAGATTCGGAGAGTCCTAAAAAAATAGTATCTTCCCTTTGAGATAGGACTGGAGTTTTAAGTAGTCATGTCAACCTCTCAGTGAGAGTTTTGATGAAAGTTAGATACAGTGAAATGTTTTCTGTGAAACCATCCAGACTACTGCTAACAGCTCCTAAGCCATCAGCGTTGAAGAGTTTCATTGCCTGCTTTCTCTCACTCAAGTCCATGTCAGGAGCACTGCTATAAGACTGTCACACTTAAGAGGCTGTGTTCTGTTCCACAGCATGGATCCTGGAGGTAAGATTGTTTAATTTTTTTACACATAAAACGCTATAACAGGTTCACAGTGTGGCTCCTTTATACCTTGATAGGATCCAGGGTTAATATCCTCTGAGGAGGGTTTTTTGAATGGTTGGGGTTAATCAGTGTATTAATTATTTACATGCTGCTTTGTGTAATTTTATTTTCTGGGCTCATATTTTTGTTTGGAACAAACAGGTTTCACTTTCGTTTTTGAAAGTGTTGCACAGCTCCTATTAACTTGCTGTACTTTTCATAGCATATGGTTTATGTTAATTTCCCCCATTCAGGCTGAGACTTCAACCTGAGGAGAGCATTTCCTCTGTTAACTGTCAGGGTCTAGGAGGTGGTAAGTTCCCCAGCCATTGGGAGTATAAAGGTGCAGTTTTCTATAATAAAAAATGTTTTTTATTTGTGTCCTCCTGTGGGTATAAACTGCGCTATGGAGGACTCTGACATGGTAGAAGGTACTTCTTCTGTACTAAATCATACCTGTTTATTTTGTGAGGAGGCTGTGGTTTTCCCACCCACTCAATTATGTTCCACATGCCTTATTACCGTTATAAGGTCTAAGAAGGGAGGGGGGGCGGAGCAAGCTCTGAACAGTCGCACACTACAATAGCTCCGGCTATATATTACAAATAACTGTCTGTTTGACTGTTCAATTCAGCCTAATTTGTAGCCAAAAACGGCTAATGACCCATTAGACTCTATGTGAAACAGAGAATCCATGAGAAAAGCAACTCCACAAACTTTTGTGGTGATCCTTGTCGAGATCTTAGAGGAGCAGCCATCTTCCTGCACACGTGGTGACCTGATAGAGTAAGCGTGTGATCGCAGAAAGCTTCCCTGAAAGTAGAACTATTGCGCCTCTTTAATATTTTGGAGATGTATGGATCTTATACTTGTTGATGTGCCTACTCCACCCACTGTGAGAAACAAAGACATTGCAGAATCCCACTGCATGTTACCCAGGCCGCACTAACCTCACAGAGCACCAGTAGTGGAGAAGTGTAGGATGTGTCTACCTTGTGGCAATGTACTGGAGTGTTATGGACTAATTTCCTCCTCAGCTCGAAAATGGAGACTAAGATTGATTCAATACTCACCGATCTATGCAACAATATAGTGGATCATTTTGGGAACCTTACCAAAGAGAGAAGCAGTGATTGTCTCTGCCTTTGCTGATTGCACAGCTGCTGATGGAGTGCTAGTGTCCCATAAATGTTCGTTAGCCGTACCTGGGATCTCAGAGCTTGGGATTCATATTTCTATGGGATTACTAGAGGAAAGTCGACAAGTCGACCTGATGACTTTGCCTGAGTCTGGCTGCATTAGAAACAATGGGAGTCGGGCTCTGTAAAGTGATCGCTTTAGAGACTAACCTTCAATATTTGCCCCACATCCCCACGCTGTTTGCCAGGGCACAAAAAACTGTGTCCGCTAGTCAACTGGTTAAGTCGAATTGGTCCTGGGGATATAAGAGTACAACAGTATTAGGTTGTGGCTATGCTGTGGTTTACCTGGGAAACCCTATTAGGGTGCTAACGGCCTCTACCAGTCCTACAAAAAGAAGAGGTGCTGATGTCCTAGAGATTTATGTGCAACTCCCCATTCAATCTGGTGTAGGCTAGACATAGGATCCTCCTTGAAGTCTCCTTGTTCTCCATGGGACCTTAGACCTGGATAACCATTCTACAAGGCATGCAATTCACATAATGGGTCAATAAACCTACCTAGAGATCGAGGTAAAGAGATATCACTTACTTTATATTTGAACTGCCACCACAATTTTTCCTCATTGGCTAGAGTTTGTGAGTCATATTTTTACTCTTAAATTGCAGTGTTTCAGGCTGTCTAATTTTATTATAGTTACTTTGTTAATACAGTCCTAAACCATCTCTATAACTAACGAGCAAGATTGATATATTTGTAGGCTTACTTCCTCTTAACACCTGATGGGTTGAGATATAGTCTTGTATGTTAGTTTCCTTACACTAAAGATATGGGCCCTTTTATGTTTAAGGATCTCTAATTATAAACTCATAGGGTAATTTCTACATATGGATTATATCTCTAAACTACATTATTAATCTACGGCTAGATTACGAGTTGTGCGTTAGGCTTAAAAAGCAGCGTTGGCCAGTCCTAACACTGCTTTTTAACGATAGATAAAGGATAGATAAATAGAATTCTATCAGCCAATCGGAATTAAGGTAGATGCAATCAGCCAATAGGATTGAGCTTGCTTTCTATTGGCTGATTGGAACAGCCAATAGAATGCCAGCTCAATCCTATTGGCTGATTGGATCAGCCAATAGGATGTTTTCTACCTTAATTCCGATTGGCTGATAGAATTCTATCAGCCAATCGGAATTGAAGGGACGCCATCTTGGATGACATCACTTAAAGGTACCGTCATTTAGTAAGAAGACTCCGGATGAAGAGGATGCTCTGCGTTGGATGTCTTGAAGATGGACCCGCGCCGGATGGATGAAGATAGAGGATGCCGTCTGGAGCACCTCTTCTGCCCGGCTTGGATGAAGACTTCTGCCCGGTTGAGTGAAGACGTCTCACGGTAGGGGTGATCTTCAAGGGGTTAGTGTTGGGTTTTTTTAAGGGGGGATTGGGTGGGTTTTAGAGTAGGGTTGGGTGGTGGGTTTTAATGTTGGGGGGGTATTTGTCTTTTTTTTTACAGGTAAAAGAGCTGATTACTTTAGGGGCAATGCCCCGCAAAAGGCTCTTTTAAGGGCTATTTGTAATTTAGTGTAGGGTAGGGCTTTTTTATTTTGGGGGGCTTTTTTATTTTGTTAGGGGGATTAGAGTAGGTGTAATTAGTTTAAAAATCTTGTTGTTTTATTATTTTCTGTAATTTAGTGTTTGGTTTTTTCCGCATAATTTAATTTAATTGTATTTAATTTAGTTAATTTATTTAATTATAGTGTAGTGTTAGGTGTTAGTGTAACTTAGGTTAGGTTTTATTTTACAGGTACTTTTGTATTTATTTTAGCGAGGTAGTTATAACTATTTAATAACTATTCTACCTAGTTAAAATAAATACAAAGTTGCCTGTAAAATAAAAATAAACCATAAGATAGCTACAATGTAGCTATTAGTTATATTGTATCTAGCTTAGGGTTTATTTTATAGGTAAGTATTTAGTTTTAAATAGGAATTATTAAGGTAATTGTAGTAATTTTATTTAGATTTATTGTAATTATATTTAAGTTAGGGGGGGTTAGGGTTAAACTTGGGTTTAGGGGCTAATAACTTTATTATAGTGGTGGCGACGTTGTGGGCAGCAGATTAGGGGTTAATAAATGTAGTTAGGTTGCTGCAACATTGGGGGCGGTAGATTAGGGGTTAATAAATATAATGTAGGGTTCGGCGATGTTGGGGTCAGCAGATTAGGGGTTCATAACTATAATGTAGGTGGCGGCGGTGTCCGAAGCGGCAGATTAGGGGTTAATAATATAATGTAGGTGTCTGCGATGTCGGGGCGGCAGATTAAGGGTTAATAAGTGTAAGATTAGGGCTGTTTAGACTCGGGGGTTCATGTTAGGGTGTTAGGTGTAGACATAAAAAGTATTTCCTCATAGGAATCAATTGGGTTGCGTTAGGAGCTTTACGCTGCTTTTTTGCAGGTGTTAGGTTTTTTTTCAGCCAGCTCTCCCCCATTGATTCCTATGGGGAAATCGTGCACGAGCACGTTTTACCAGCTCACCACTAACGTAAGCCGCGCTGGTATTGAGGTGAGATGTGGAGCAAAATGTTTTCTCTTCGCTCACTCACTTTTTTGCGGTTAACGCTGGGTTTCTAAAAACCCGTAATACCAGCGCTGTCTGTAAGTGAGCGGTGAGCTTAAACTGCTCGTTAGCACTGCACCCCTCCTAACGCAAAACTCGTAATCTAGGTGCTAGTCTACACTGCTTGTCTCCTTACTCTTTCAAGCTAGTTTTTTTTTTATGTGAGAGATGTTATATTTAGATACCTATCTATCTCTATTGGATACTTGTAAAGTGCGGCTATTCACCCGTAAGGGTCTCAAGGCGTTGAGGGTTGCAGTTCAGTCGAAGAGCCAGGTCTTGAGGTCCTTTCTGAACTTAGTTAGGGCGGTAGCTTGTCTAAGGTGCAGCGGGAGGGTGTTCCAAGTCTTGGCAGCCAGGTGAGAGAAGGATCTGCCTCCCGCTGTGGTTTTCCTGATGCGGGGGATGACAGCGAGGGCTTGGTCGGCCGATCGAAGTTGTCTGGCAGGGGTGTAGAAGATAACGCGGTGGTTCAAGTATTCGTGACCAATGTTGTGGAGGGCCTTGAATGCGTGGGTGAGAAGCCTGAAGGTTATTCTTTTGTTGATGGGGAGCCAGTGCAGGTCCCGCAGGTATTTGGTGATGTGGCATTGACGAGGGATGTTGAGGATTAGTCTGGCCGAGGCGTTCTGGATGTGCTGTATTCTCTTTTGGAGCTTGATGGTGGTGCCGGCGTAGAGTGCTTTACCATAGCGCAGTCGGCTGCTGACGAGGGCGTGAGTGACAGTCTTCCTGGTCTCGGTTGGGATCCATTTGAACATCTTTCGCAGCAGGTGAAGTGTGTGGAAGCATGCAGAAGAGACAGCGTTGATTTGCCGGTCCATGGAGAGCGATGAGTCCAGGATGACGCCTAGATTTCGTGCATGTTCGGTGGGGGTTGGAGGGTGTCCGAGGGCTGTGGGCCACCAGGAGTTATTCCACGCGGATGTGGTGGGACCGAGGAGGACGACTTCGGTCTTGTCTGCGTTCAGCTTTAGGCAGTTGTAGTTCATCCAGGTGGCAACTGCTGTCAGCCCTTCGTAGACGTTTCTCTTGGCGGTGGTGGGGTCACTGGTGAGTGAGATGATTAGCTGGGTGTCGTCGGCGTAGGAGACGATGTTGAGGTCGTGTCGTCGGGCGATGGCGGAGAGAGGGGCTATGTAGATGTTGAATAGGGTGGGGCTCAGAGAAGAGCCTTGGGGTACACCACAGCTGATTTCTGTGGGCTTGGAGGTGAAGGGTGGGAGTCTAACTTTCTGGGTTCTGCCGGTGAGGAAGGAGGTGATCCATTCCAGGGCTTTGTCGCGTATGCCGGCATCGTGTAGTCGGTTGCGGAGGGTGAGGTGGGAGACAGTGTCGAATGCTGCTGAGAGGTCTAGGAGAATGAGGGCGGCGGTCTCTCCTCGGTCGAGTAGGGTGAGGATATCGTCTGTGGCGGCGAGGAGGGCGGTCTCGGTGCTGTGGTTGCTCCTGAAACTGGATTGGGAGGGGTCCAGGGTGTGGTTGGCTTCAATGTAGTCAACGAGTTGTGCGTTGATGGACTTCTCGATGACTTGGGGAGCAAAGAGATTGGGCGGTAGTTCTTCGGATCATTGGGGTCAGCCGTGGGTTTTTTCAGTGTAGGGGTTTTAATTCTGCGTGCTTCCAGTCATCCGGGAAGGTGCCGGTTTCGATGGAGCAGTTGATGGTGCTACTTTCATAGAAATATTCATCATTTTTAATAATTTACGCAGACATATACCAATAGTTCCCATTATACTTTATCTGCTGGGGAAACAAACACATATTGTTTTCTGAACCTGTGGTTGTGCCGCGATTATGCGCCTAGATAGCCTGGATAGTTGTAACCCAATATAAAATATTTTATCTGCAAAGGAAACTCTCTAGATGAGAGAGTTCGGGATTTTTGGGATGGAGTTTTGTGTTTTTTATGGTATGCTCTCAACATTATGTTTCTGTTTATAGTTCATGACACTGTACGGTTTATTGTTTATATTGCTTATCTTGTGTGATTTACTGGGTACCCCATACTGTCTCATATTTTAAATGCATAAGCCTGCCACAATTAATTTTAATGTTAGTAGGGTCTAAGCAGATATATCTCTACATCTATGTTAAACATTAAGGATGTCCCCAGAATCTCTATATCCCTGCACCTAATATCTATGCTATTCTTGTTAGCTTTTGTCCCCCCCCTCCTCACAGTTTAAGCTAACACCTAACAAATATCAGCCTAGCAATTTTTGGTAGCTACCTGTATACTGGTATAGATCTAATACGCTTTAGTTTACCATTAAAACCAACGGAATAAAATTGAAATGTCAAATAGAAACCAATATACACATACAGGGATCTTAGTTCCCATAGTACCCTTTCACCAATCCCGCTCCCCACCACCAGATATTGCTTACTTTGTAAGCTTAGGAAAATGCATCCCCTGAATTTGTAGCTTTCCTTAAACCTTAACAGTTTTTTAATATGAGATATTAAGCCTCAAAAGTTTTTCAATCTGAGATAGCTTGACATGCCGCAGTTGAGGATATGAGTGTTCGGTTTACAGCTTTAAAAAAAAATAATTCAGAAGCTATTTATTATTTTCTTACGATCAGATACGTTCCCCTACTATATACTGTCAATATCTAGTTCAATGAGACCCAAGAGTGACCTCTATAGTTGAAATAGGGTAAACTTACCTTATTAACATAATTAAAAATGGAAAACTTGGGGGCGTGTCTCTGGGCAGCACCTTGAATGGTAGCAATATTGGCAACTCTGCAATCTGCTGTTAAATCGCCAATTGTCAGCAGCTCCTCTACTCATCTGTTTCTGAAAATGCAAGCTTAATACCAAGGAGACTGAGTTATTTTGATTGCTATAAAAATTTGTTTGAGGAACTGCACTTTCTTGCTGATCTGGAGCCTTGAGTCCTGTGGCGGCCCACAGTGGTAGAGGCCTTCAACACCCCCCCCCCCCCCGAGAAGCGGGGTTAAACAGTGTTATATCACTGCTATTTTTCTATTTCAGATTGAAGATGTACTTCAAGGATATTACACAGCTTTAAATTAGAGATTTTGCAGCTCTTACAAGAACATTTTCGATCCCTCGAACAATGCCTGTGTGAGGCCTTCGGGATGGAACAAGAGAGCCAGCAGACACTGAGACAAGCTGCAGAGGAACTTGTACCCTTTCATCCACCTACAGAAGCACAAGCTCTTCAGGACTGTGCTATACAGGGGAACATACTGGATGCCACAGCCTTACCTGGAGGTGAACATACTCCTCTTCAAATTAGAGATGCCCATCAGCAGATTCGAACTCCAACTGCTTAAGGAGCAATAACGGACTCACAGGCGATTACGCTGCTACAGAGCGGAGATGCCTCAGGCGCAGAGAGTCCACACCACACACGCGCCGCACTGACCCCTGAACTGACCGATGGTTGTGTTGTACAGCCGTGCGAGTGGAAGATGTCACTCAGTGGAAATACTTCTAGAGCCGAGACGGAGGTCCGCGCGGCACACCATACACCTACATGGAGTGAAATGGAGCAGCGTGCCGAGGCCTCAACATACAGATTGGTCCGTATTAAAAAGGTACTCTGGCAGCTAACACTCTCTAATCAGAAGCGGGTCCCTAACTACACTTACGGTGTGGCCCAATCTCGAAGTGTGTCAGAGACTGTCCATATCCCAACCAGTGTAAGAGCCGCCAGCACTTTCAGGAAAACTGGTGTGAGCCATTACACACTAAGTGCCGAATATCATCAGTTAAAGAGAGGAGACAAGAGTGAGCAGAATCATCTTGAGCCCAAAATACAGAAAGCAGCTCTCTTGAAATATGATATTCGTTATGCCCCTATGCTGAGACCTGCTATAATGCTCCAGTATAGGGCTGGAATTGGCTGAACATTTGCTGCTCTACATTGCTATCGGCAGCATAAGCAGTTTGACAACACGCTGAACTGCTATTGCATGAACAATTACCTATTATGCTACCCTCCCTCTGCTATGGTTGACAATTAATTCTCTAAGGGCAACTAAATTGTTTATAATCCCCCTACATATTCTGAAATGTGTCCTAATGATGGCAACTGAGTCTGATATGTGGATGTCTTTGTAACTACATATTAACTCTTTGTTCCTATGCACACAACAATGGTTTGCAATACAGCCCTCTGCCTCTATGCTGTTTACTTTTGCTCCCAATACAATGGGGCATATGTATCAAGCTCCAATACAATGGGGCATATGTATCAAGCTCAGATATGAAGCAGCGGTCACAAAGACTGCTGCTCCATAACCTGTCCGCCTGCTCTGAGCAGGCGGACAGACATCGCTGGAAATCAACCCGATCGAGTACGATCGGGTTGATTGACACCCCCCTGCTGGCGGCTGATTGGCCGCGAGTCTGCAGGGGGCGGCGTTGCACCAGCAGCTCTTGTGAGCTGCTGGTGCAATGCTGAATACGGCGAGCGTCTTGCTCGCCGTATTCAGCGAGGTCTTGCGGACCTGATCCGCACTGTCGGATCAGGTCCGCCAGACCTTGACAAATATGGGCCAATATCTCAATGTCACTGTGCTCCCCTCCTATAAAGGTCTAAGTTTTAATCCAGGATATAAATATTATTTCCTATCTAAAAGTTTACTTGTACCAGGGTTGAGTGGATAGGCACATTTGTTACTGCTCCTTCTCTTTCTTTTTAGACCTGCATGCTCTTATAACTAACTTACACTATGCTGGTATTTACCAATGTCTTATACTGCAGGTGCGCTTCATTTACCCTCAACTATGTTTTGGAAATTTGTATAGTCAACCACCACATTATTTTGATAATTACTGAACTACTAGTGGCCGTGGCAGCAAAGCCTAATTTACTAACATATTAGCTGCTTTAGCATTTGGTAATAGTTCAGGCTAACCAGCTTCTGTGTATGTATATACCTGTATGTGTGATTTTTTTTTTATTCTCTAACAGTTACAGAGATGCCTTGAGACAGATATGACTTGCATCTTATCAGAGGCAAACAACCTGTACTTTTCTAAATTGTTAATGTTTAACATCCTCCTATATGGTTTTGTACTATATGATTGTTCCATATTAATATAGTCCTTCAGTTATTTCTTAACCCAAGAAGCTTGTTAAGAGTCCAAAGGGTGGCCTTATAGACCTAATACTTGATATTTCTCCTCTATTGCTCCCCTATAATAGTATATGCCAATGTTATTGGTCCAAGAGAGGCCGTTGTTTTCCATGTGGGGATTTATTTTCCCGAGTCTGGGCACTTGATTATAGGGGTTAACTGTTTGTTTATAATAAAAAAATGAGGTTTCTCATTAGAGACCCAAAGTGGTCTCCAGTGTTGGCAGCAAACTCCTATAGCTGACTTGTTTATTTGGGAGGTCCAAAAGTGGCCTCCTATATTATTTTGGAGGTACATAGGACATTAGGCAACCATTTGACATAGTAGATGTTTCCTTTGTAGGAATAAATGTTGAAAATGTAAACTGTTATACCATACACTGTCTGTCTGTATTTTTATATTTATTTTGCTATACTCTTACATGTATGCCTTACTTCAAACCTCAAATAAAAAATTATAAAAATTTTTTTTTTTTAAAAATGGAGAACTTGAGATTCACTATATGCGACTACAATATACCTTATACTTGTCTTATGTTTACCCAGCTTTGTTTTTGTTTTTTTAAGTTCTATAAGGAGATATATTGTCAATATATGTTTTGTATACATGGATATGCTATGTACAACTATTTGGAATCTCAATAAATATATTTAAAAACAAAACAAAGTCTGAGAAGGGAGACAAGCCTGCTAAGGCTATTAATCCCTCTGAGCCGTCTACCTCTCAGGACTCGGCGTCCCATGAGATTACTACCCTTGCTACATTATTCAATCCACATGCAGTTCCCTATAGCACATCTAATCCTTCATCCGGAGGGGGCCTTCTTCCTGCTGACTTTGCTGTACAGTTATAAACGGCGGTGTCTGCGGCCCTCAATGCATTACCTTTCTCTAACAAACGCAAGAGAAATGTTAAACATAGCTCTCCTGACCCAGTCATTTAAATATTTATCAGATTTAGCTATTATGTCCCAGTTATCCAATGATGAGTTAACCTCTGTAGCTACAGATGGTGAACTTTCGGGATCGAAGTCCTTAGCGTCTAAGCCTCCTGCTGCTGCGGATCCGTCCTTTAGATTTAACATTGAGCATTTGCATTTTTTTATTAAAGGAGGTTCTGTCTACATTAGAGGTTTCAGAGGCCGTGCTGCCTGAAGAACCTATGATACCTAAATTAGACAGAGTTTACAAAGACAGGAAAGTTCCTTAGACTTTTCCTGTGTTGGTTAAAATGGTGAACATTTTTAACAACAAATGGGAAAGAATTGGATCTTTTTTCCCCCTCCTCTACTTTTAAAAAAGTTGTTCCTGGTCCCAGACTCTCAACTGGATTTGTGGGGCTCCATTCCTAAGGTGGATGGTGCTATCTCTACACTTGCTAAACATACTACTATACCTCTTGAGGATAGTTCTTCGTTCAGACTAATGGTGTGACTCTTTGTCGGAACTCATTGAGGTGGAGTCTCCCCTCAAGGATATTTAAGAGAATTAAAGCTCTGAGAATTGCTAATTCTTTTATCTGTGATGCAAACATGCAAATTATTCGCCTAAATGCAAAGGCCTCTGGCTTTGCGGTCCTAGCCCACCGGGCAATCTGGTTGAAGTCTTGGTTTGTGGATATGACTTCTATATCCAGACTCCTTTCTCTTCCCTTTAAGGGAAAGATTTTATTTGGTCCAGGCCTGGACTCCATTATTTCTACGGTTATCGGAGGCAAGGGTGCCTTCCTACCACAAGATAAGAACAACCAAGCCCGAGCAACCAAAGAGTAATTGGAAGCCAGATCAGTCCTGGAATAAGTCCAAGCAGAATAAGAAGCCCACCGAAAACAAATCGGCATGAAGGGGCTGGCCCCCGATCTGGGATCCGATTGTGTAGGGGGCAGACGGTCTCTTTTTTTTTCAGACGTTTGGTTCAGGGGCGTACAGGATCTGTGGGTCCTGGAAGTCGTACTCAGGGATACAAGATAAACACAAAGGAAGAATGGTATAAAAGATACCAGACTTCCCAAAGTATGCACTTACAGCACTCTGGGCCTAAACTAAGGGTTGGGATTCCTCAACAGGATATTAAAATATAACTTTTATTGATATTAAAATTAAAAAAACAAAATTGTTTGGTTAATACATACACAATTAAAATATGCTCCAAAGCTGGGTACAAGCCCCTCATTTGGGTTTAGGAGGACGAAGAACATTAAAGATATTGTGACCAGTAGTCATTTCCAAAGGAAAAAGACCACTTCAGCATTCAATCCAGGAGCCCACAAATGTGGGAATTGCAGTACGTGTAAATTTATGAAAAACACCACTGGGATTGAAGATAGATTTGGAAAAAATCATAAAATTAAACGATACATAAGTTGCAATACTGAGAGTGTAATATATGTACTCCAATGCACATGCAACCTGTATTACGTCGGAATGACGACCAGGAAATTGAGAGTGAGGCTTCTGGAACATTTAAGGAACATCAAGAATGCAGCCAAAGATAAAGAAGAATTAAAGACCTTAACTAGTGTAGCTGCACACTTCCTAAGACATCATAACTCTAACCAAAGAGATTTACAGTGCTGGGGCATTGAGAAAGTGAGCCTAGGGTTCAGAGGAGGAGACCTTGTAACGGCATTATTAAAGTCTGAAAGCCGATGGATTTATTTATTAAATTCGTTCCAACCCTGGGGTCTCAACGAACAAAACAATCTTTATGTTTACTTGTAATTATCAGGAGAATAATAACTTCACCTGACAAAAGATGAGAAGGAATAAGACAAAATAATCTTTATGTCTATGTATAATTACCAAGAGAATAACAAATTCATCTGATAAAGGATGTGAAAGAATAAGACCAAATATACAGTACACCTATAGAGTCAAGACAAACATATACAAAAATAAAAATATTTATATAAAAATCTTATAAAAATTCAGAATTGAAAAATATATAAAACTATATACTGATATCCAATCCTACAAGTGTTTTACCATAATAATTGGTTATCATCTCTTCATGAGGATTTACATGAATATGCCAAGAATCAAACGATCAGCTACAGGGAATTAAATAAGTCCATATAGAAAGTATCATATAGGGTAACATTAAGAGATCCGTTAAAATTATGATCAACAAAGATTAATTATTCAAGCTTATATTATTCATATCTATATAATTGTATATGATTTAATGGCTTATATTGTCATTTCTCCTAAAGCACAGTAATATATGTGTTCATAATAACGAACTTATATTACAACAAATATGATTCATAAGTCAAGTAATTGGTGACACTTACTAATTTTTATAGGGGAAATAATGATATTCACCTCCACAGCACACTCATATACCCACGGAATTATGGTTTTGAATTTTCTCTGAGAGATTCTCTTTCTCTCACTACTTGTTTCACATTTAAACACAATCACACTTTTCTAGCTTTTCTTTCACAACCATTATACTCACTGCCTTTTCATTCCCCCCCCCCCTCCCCTTTCTTTTATCAATTACACCTTTTGTCTTATCACAGAGTAACAAAGTATATTTTAGTCATATAGGATTTTATTATGACAAAGATAATAAATATTATTTTACATTACACATTGATTCAGCTTTAGTGAACACTCAGTACTTTATGTATAGTTATTACTGATATAACAATTCAATTGATGTTTTACACACAGCACTTGTATTAATTTCCCCTTGGAATAAATTAATTTTGAAACTTGAATACTATAATCGTTGTTTGTAGACGATAGCTTCAGAAATTAACCCTGATATATTGATACACAATGCCCTCTAAGCAACGCTTTAGGGAACCTAAGAACATAATTTTGTTGCAGAAGTAATGAACATTGAATATGTTACAATACAGGACCAAAAATAAAAACTATTGGGCTTAACAAGTAAATGCAGATTCAGGTATATGAGTCGAAATAGTGACATACTGTACAGTTAATGTGCAGATAATATTATAGTGAATAATATGTAAATCTGTTCAGATACTCATAATAATTTTCAGAATATAGACAGCACGGCACTCTATAGATAAATCGAGTTCATTGGTCCTTATGAATTTCTACGATCGCTATCCTTACTGTGAATATTTAATTACAATCAGTAATGATTTGTGATAGATAAGAATACAGAGATATATATTTTATATCTTAGACATGAAGATACGATCTGCTGGTCATTTGATCATTTCACCATAATATGCACAATAAAACCTCCCTTCTTTACAATACAGATCATGTATAGTCATAAACATGACTTCGGTATGGGAGTAACTAGCTGTCTATCAATTTATCCTGAATTAATCACAGCACCTATTAGAGTGGAGCGGGGGTGGGACTTCCAGTCCCACAGGGTATATATCCCCACAAACACGGCGGCTCGCTGCCTTTGATAAAGCCCAATCGGGCGAAACGCGTCAGAGGAGAGTGTTGAACTTGTTCACGCTCTATTTTCTTATGTATTTTAAACAAGCCCAGTACCGCTAAATCATGTGGAGTGTAGGGTTACCGCAATTATAAAGCTAATCATTGGTATTTGGCCTATCTGGGTCTGTGTACCGAATAGGGGCTTCTTACACGGCGCTTATAGTTAATATACCTTCCTTACTATATACACAATAACAAGTTATATTCATATAGCCTGGGTTGTGCCAGACTTTATTTCATTAATTGCTAACTGAGTTTTCTGAACAATTATATGCTACGCCGTTGATACTTTTATAGTAACTGGGTTGTGCCAGTTTTAACTTAAACTACTAAACCATTGTATGAATGAGCGTGCATTATAAGACCTTACAGACCTATGAGTGTGAGTGATACTGCTTTATAATCACAGCATTCGCTGTGCCATACGGCGCTTAAACTGAAACTTACATATATGTATGAATGAGCGTGCATTATAAGACCTTACAGACCTAAGAGTGCGAGTGATACTGCTTTATAATCACAGCATTCGCTGTGCCATACGGCGCTCAAACTGAAACTTACATATTAACTTGCAACTTAGTTGCGAATTAACCACAAACCGTATGATAATCATCATTTATAAAACCTGGGTTGTGCCAGACTTTATTTACTTTTACTGCCAAATCGAGTGTTTGGAATGAATGTGTGTTACGATGTTGATTCAAATTATAAACTAATGGACACTTAGCTTTTTCATAAAATCTGGGTTGTGCCAGACTTAACTTTAACTATAAACTCAGCTTTCAGAGCTTTCTGTATGATTAGATGTTATACCGCTGATACCTAACACAAACTGAATGATAGAAAGCATTTATTGAAACTGGGTTGTGCCAGACTTAACTTGAATTATAAACTCAGTATATGAATGAGCGTGTACCACAAGATTTTACAGACCAATGAATGTGAGTTGTAATACTTTAGAATCATAGCATTGGCTGTGCCATAAGGCACATAATTTGAACTTCCACACACTTGCAATTTTGCTGTGCATTAACTACGATCTGTATGATAATTATTATTTCAAATCTGGGTTATGCCAACTTTATTTATCCAACTACATAAACGTGTGCTTGGAAGGAATGTGTGTTACGCTGTAGAAATTTATTGTAAACTGAAAGATACTAAATTTTATAAAATCTGAGTTGTGCCAGATGTAACATTAATCACATACCCAGTTTATGAATATATGCACCCCCAAATAACCTATAGTACTATGAACAAACTCTAGGACATTTATCAATCAATATAATCTGGGAGGCGCCAGAATAATTGCTGACCAAGTTTTCTATGGAGTGTGTGCCCAAAATTAGGAAGACGGATTAATATGAGCCATATTATTCTTGCAGCATTTGCTGTATTGACCAAACCCAGTAACTTTAATTACTGAATCTGGACTGTACCAGACAGAAAACATATTACTAACTAGGGTCAAATCATTCAATAACTTTAACAAAACAAAATTGGCTATATCTGAGGTCTGGGCGGCACAGAACTATGTTTATCTTAACAAAGACCGTATTCCAACTTCTAGGAATATGCGCCTAATGAAATATAGAAAACTATAGTAGCACCAAGCACGCACACATTGTTATTTATACAAGTACACTGGCTAAATTTGTAGCCCAGGTTATAACTGATTAAACCTTTTTCCGTGAATATTCAACTTACTATTACCCCTATTCTTTGATTACTATTATAGATGTAAAGTACTCATAACTTTGATATCACCCACTGTATTGTATACTCAACAGTGATAGTGGAATTCTATTGAGCTGAGATTACACTACCTGGATGAGAACTTTTACATTAGCTCGATTATCTAGACTATAACTATTGTGGTAACCATTACCGAGTTGATTTACTGGATTATTTAGATCACTATTATTGGTGAATTTATTGAGGCCGAATTATTATAATTTGTGATCTAACGTGGAATTTATTACACTGATTTGGGCACTGGAGCATATTTTAATTGTGTATGTATTAACCAAACAATTTTGGTTTTTTAATTTTAATATCAATAAAAGTTATATTTTAATATCCTGTTGAGGAATCCCAACCCTTAGTTTAGGCCCAGAGTGCTGTAAGTGCATACTTTGGGAAGTCTGGTATCTTTTATACCATTCTTCCTTTGTGTTTATACTTATATTTGTGCACAAGCACCATTTCCTCTAGTACACAGTAGAATTGATTAAACTCACACCTCCTGATTGGAATTACCATTAGAGGAAAAGTCCAAGTAGTGCCACTGTTCATCCTTGTGGGTTAAAGGGATACAAGATAGTCTTCAAATCTCATCCACCCAGGGGAAGATTCCTACTCTCTAACCTGTCTACAGACCAGAAACGAAGGATGCATTTCTAGGATGCGTTCAGGATCTATCCTCCTTAGGAGTTGTTGTCCCGGTGCCTAGGGAAGAAAGAGTTTTGGGGTTTTTTTCAAACCTTTTCGTGGTCCCATAGGAGGAGGGAACTTATTCCAATTCTGGACCTAAAGTGCTTAAACTCATTTCTCAGTGTCCCTTCCTTCAAGATGGAGACAATAAGGTCCATACTTCCTTTAGTTCAGAAAGGCCAGTTTATGACCATATAGATCTGAAGGATGCTTACCTTCATGTGCCAATCCACACTTTAAGTTCCTGAGGTTTGTATTCCTGGACCAGCACTTCTAGTTCATTGAACTTCCTTTTGTCCTAGCTACTGCTCCAAAAATCCTTACGAAGGTTCTGGGGGCTCTTCTAGCCATTGCCAGAACTCAGGGTATTACAGTAGCCCCATACTTGGACGATACTCTGGTGCGGCTGTATATTTCATGATTTATCTTCTGGCACCTTTTTCACCTTGATATTTCTCCTACTGTTCCTTGTTCCCTCTGCAGAATGACTGGAGGTATTTAAGCTTTTGGCCGGGGTGTCTTCGCCTCCTCCTGGTGGCCAGGTTCTGTATTTCCCAAAAGTAATGAATGCAGCTGTAGACTCTCCCCATCAGAAGAAAAGAAAATTATCAGGTTAGCATAATTTAAGTTTTTCTGAGAGAGTGATTGATACTCCCTTTCATGCTCGTAAGCTGGTTACTCGTCGCATCTATCATAAGATGTGGAGAACCTACTTATTCTGGTGTAAAGAGCGTGGATTTCCCTGGCATTAAGTTAAGATTGCCAGAATCCTATTGTTTCTCCAGGATGGACTGGAGGAAGGGCCTTTTTGCCAGTTCCCTGAGGGGACAGATTTCGGCCCTATCTGTTTTACTGCACAAGAGGCTCTCCAAGCTTCCTGATGTACAGTTCTTTGTTAAGGCTCTGATTAGGATCAGACCTGTGTTTAGATCTAAGGCTCCTAAATCTTGTTCTTAAGGTTTTACAACGGGCTTTGTTTGAGCCTATGCATGAGATTGACGTTAAATTGTTATCCTGGAAGGTTCATTTTCTATTGCCTATTAGTTGTGTGCGCAGAGTATCTGAGATTGCCGCCTTGCAATGTGAGCCTCCTTATCTGGTGGTCCATTTTGATAAGGCTGTCTATGTACAAAGTTAGGTTTCCTGCCTAAAGTCGTGTCAGACTACAACATCAGTCAAGAGATTGTGGTTCCTTCCTTGTGTCCAAATCCTCCTTCTGCAAAGGAACGTTTGCTTCATAATCTGGATGTGGTTCACGCCTTGAAGTTCTACTTCAGGCCACTAAGGATTTTAGACAGACTTCGTCCTTGTTGGTTGTCTATTCCGGGAAGCATAAGGGACGGAAGGTTTCTTCGACTTCCTTATATTTTTGGTTAAGGAGTGTTATCCGCTTGCTTGTCTTATTAGACAGCAGGACATAAACCTCTTTAGAGGATTATGGCTCATTCTACTAGAGCAGTGGCTGACTCTTGGGCCTTTAAGAATGAGGCCTCTGTGGATCAGATTTGTAAGGCGGCTACCTGGTCCTCCTTACATACTTTTTCAATATTTTACAAGTTTGATGTTTTTGCTTTGGCTGAAACAGCTTTCGGGAGAGAGGTTTTGCAGGCTGTGGTGTCCTCAGGTTAGGGTCCCCCTCTTTTTGACCCTCCCGTTATCATTCAGTGTCCTCTAGAACTTGGGTATAAGTTTCCCAACAGTAAGGAATGATGCCGTGGACTCTTCTTATATTTAGAAGGAAAACATACATTATATTTTCCAGTTCATTTAATTTCCTTCTGTATAAGGAGAGTCCACGGCCCCCGCCCGTGTTCTCAGATGGGCAGCCCTCTAAATTATATTTTTCTTCTGGCACCATTTATACCCTGTTTCCCTTACTGTTCCTTTTTCCCTCTGCAGAATGACTGGGAGATGGGGGAAGTGGGAGAGGTATTTAGGCCTTTGGCTGGGGTGTCTTTGCCTCCTCCTGGTGGCCAAGTTCAGTATTTCCCAACAGTAAGGAATGATGCCATGGACTCTTTATACAGAAGAAAATTAAATTATCTGGTAAGCATAATTTTATGTTTTTTAAACGTATTTTTATTTATACATCTATTTCTTTCCTATGGCATGGAGAGTCCACAAAACATTCTAATTACTAGTGGGATATTCACTCCTGGCCAGCAGGAGGAGGCAAAGAGAACCCCAGCAAAGCTATTGAGTATCACTTCCCTTACCCATAACAGTCATTCTCTTTGCCTTGATCGCGGGAGGATGGCGAAGATGGTGTCTGAAGATTTTAATCCCTTTAATGGACACTTTTCTCTGCAAGCAAGGAATGGGGCTATGCTGTGTCCATGTGAATATCTTTAGTAAGAGTAATGGTGGCTATTAGCAGTTAGAAAACGGCAAGGTAGCCTTTGCTTAAACTTCTAACATTATTGCTACCCCTATTATAGAGAGCCAGAGTTGGTTATTCTGTTCTTTCTTTTCTATAGGTCCCTGGTAGATATGGTGAAGTTGCCACATCTCAGAAAACAGCTCCTGCCTGGCAGAGCAGGATCCACAGGTAGGTGCATTCCCTTCTAGGTTTCAAGGTACCAGCACTATAGTTTAAATCCTTGTGGAAAGTATTTAAATCTGTTTTAGGGGCACTGCTTTTATATGAAGAGAGGCATACCTTTTATTAGGGGCGCAGAGATGGGAGAATGAATGCATGAAGTGTTTGACAGGTGTTTTGTTTTACTTCTTGTTGCTATCACTTTTCAGCTCAGCTTATTGGCCCAATCACTTTTGCTGTGCTGCTGTTGGTTTTCGCAACGTTTTTGTTTGGCGCAATTTAACAAAAAAACAATAATTTTTTATTGCGGTCACATGACTGCTCCTTTCTTGCACTTCTGGTTTTCGGCTTCTCTATTCAGATCGGAGTTTGCCGCGGTGAGTGTGGAGGCTGCATTTTCTTCTATCTACAGTGGCAAGTGGATTTGGGCTGTTGCAGTAACAAGGAGGTGTTTTTTGCTACCGGGTGTGTCTGATTTTCTATGCTAGTGGGATAGCAACTTCTGGAGGGGTAAGACCTCAGCAGAGCAGAGGGTTTTAAGTGCTTATTTGTTTTGTATCATATAAATAAACTTAATTTGTCATTTAATTTTTTTTTGTTAATTGTGAACTAATACCCAATTATGGACACTAATACTGAAGTTGATTCATTTGAAAAATGCTTGTGTTTGGAGGCTAAGATAATTCCTCCTGTACAGTATTGTTTTTAATGTTTAAATAAAACTTTAAAGTTTAAAGATAAGATATCTCTCCCTGAGCCTCATGTCTCTCAGGATAGTGTTATCCTAGCTACGCCTCAGCTTTCCCCTCAAGCTTCACATGCAGTGCCCTGTGGTTCCTCACAACCTCCTGGGGGTGTTTTTTTTTATCTGGGGATTTCTCTGCAAAGATTACTTCTGCTGTTTCTGCCGCTTTATCAGCTTTTCCAAATGTTTCTGGTAAACGAGAGAGGAAATCTAAACATATTGATGTTAGTAAGGCTGACTCCGCTAAAGCTGCGTTAGTCAGTTTGTCTCAATTATCTGATGAGGATGATTTCTTCTGTTATGTGTGATCAGTCCACGGGTCATCATTACTTCTGGGATATTATCTGCTCCCCTACAGGAAGTGCAAGAGGATTCACCCAGCAGAGTTGCTATATAGCTCCTCCCCTCTACGTCACCTCCAGTCATTCTCTTGCACCCAAAGACTAGATAGGAGGTGTGAGAGGACTATGGTGATTATACTTAGTTTTTATAACTTCAATCAAAAGTTTGTTATTTTACAATAGCACCGGAGCGTGTTATTACTTCTCTGGCAGAGTTTGAAGAAGAATCTACCAGAGTTTTTCTTATGATTTTAACCGGAGTAGTTAAGATCATATTGCTGTTTCTCGGCCATCTGAGGGAGGTAAAAGCTTCAGATCAGGGGACAGCGGGCAGTTGAATCTGCATTGAGGTATGTAGCAGTTTTTATTCTCTGAATGGAATTGATGAGAAAATCCTGCTATACCGTTATAATGACATGTATGTATACTCTACACTTCAGTGTTCTGGGGATGGTATTTCACCGGAATTACTCTGTAAAAATACATTACACCTTTTAATAGGTATTTAATTCATGTTAAACGTTTTTGCTGGAATGTAGAATCGTTTGCATTTCTGAGGTACTGAGTGAATAAATATTTGGGCATTATTTTTCCACTTGGCAGTTTGCTTGTTTTGATTATGACAGTTTTGTTTCTCTCTCACTGCTGTGTGTGAGGGGGAGGGGCCGTTTTTGGCGCTCTTTGCTACGCATCAAAAATTTCCAGTCAGTTACACTTATATTTTCTGCATGATCCGGTTCATCTCTAACAGAACTCAGGGGTCTTCAAACTTCTTTGAAGGGAAGTAGATTCTCTCAGCAGAGCTGTGAGATTTATATAGTGACTGTGTTTTAAAACGTTGCTCTGTGATTTTTATGTTTAAAATTTAATTAGTGTTGCTTTACTAATGGGAACAAACCTTTGCTAACAAGTTATGTTGTTTTTAAAGAGTGATGCTATAACTGTTTTTCAGTTCATTATTTCAACTGTCATTTAATCGTTTAGTGCTTCTTTGAGGCACAGTACGTTTTTGTTAAATAAGATTGTAACCAAGTTGCATGTTTATTGCTAGTGTGTTAAACATGTCTGATTCAGAGGAAGATACCTGTGTCATTTGTTCCAATGCCAAGGTGGAGCCCAATAGAAATTTATGTACTAACTGTATTGATGCTACTTTAAATAAAAGCCAATCTGTACAAATTGAACAAATTTCACCAAACAGCGAGGGGAGAGTTATGCCGTCTAACTCGCCTCACGTGTCAGTACCTGCGTCTCCCGCCCGGGAGGTGCGTGATATTATGGCGCCTAGTACATCTGGGCAGCCATTACAGATAACATTACAAGATATGGCTACTGTTATGACTGAAGTTTTGGCTAAGTTACCAGAACTAAGAGGCAAGCGTGATCACTCTGGGGTGAGAACAGAGTGCGCTGATAATTCTAGGGCCATGTCTGATACTGCGTCACAGCTTGCAGAGCATGAGGACGGAGAGCTTCATTCTGTAGGTGACGGTTCTGATCCAAGCAGATTGGATTCAGATATTTCAAATTTTAAATTTAAATTGGAAAACCTCCGTGTATTACTAGGGGAGGTCTTAGCGGCTCTTAACGATTGTAACACTGTTGCAATACCAGAGAAAATGTGTAGGCTGGATAAATACTTTGCGGTACCGGCGAGTACTGACGTTTTTCCTATACCTAAGAGATTAACTGAAATTGTTACTAAGGAGTGGGATAGACCCGGTGTGCCGTTCTCACCCCCTCCAATATTTAGAAAGATGTTTCCAATAGACGCCACCACACGGGACTTATGGCAAACGGTCCCTAAGGTGGAGGGAGCAGTTTCTACTTTAGCTAAGCGCACCACTATCCCGGTGGAGGATAGCTGTGCTTTTTCAGATCCTATGGATAAAAAATTAGAGGGTTACCTTAAGAAAATGTTTGTTCAACAAGGTTTGATATTGCAACCCCTTGCATGCATCGCGCCGATTACGGCTGCGGCAGCATTTTGGATTGAGTCTCTGGAAGAGAACCTTAGTTCCGCTACGCTGGACGACATTACGGACAGGCTTAGAGTCCTTAAACTAGCTAATTCATTCGTTTCGGAGGCCGTAGTACATTTAACCAAACTTACGGCTAAGAATTCAGGATTCGCCATTCAGGCACGTAGGGCGCTGTGGCTAAAATCCTGGTCGGCTGATGTAACTTCTAAGTCCAAATTACTTAATATACCTTTCAAGGGGCAAACTTTATTTGGGCCCGGTTTGAAAGAAATTATCGCTGACATTACAGGAGGTAAGGGCCACGCTCTACCTCAAGACAAAGCCAAAGCTAAGGCTAGACAGTCTAATTTTCGTCCCTTTCGGAATTTCAAAGCAGGTGCAGCATCAACTTCCACTGCACCAAAACAGGAAGGAGCTGTTGCTCGTTACAGACAAGGCTGGAAACCTAACCAGTCCTGGAATAAGGGCAAGCAGGCCAGAAAACCTGCTGCTGCCCCTAAGACAGCATGAACCGAGGGCCCCCGATCCGGGACCGGATCTAGTGGGGGGCAGACTCTCTCTCTTCGCCCAGGCTTGGGCAAGAGATGTCCAGGATCCCTGGGCGCTAGAGATCATATCTCAGGGATACCTTCTAGACTTCAAATTATCTCCCCCACGAGGGAGATTTCATCTGTCAAGGTTGTCAACAAACCAAATAAAGAAAGACGCGTTTCTACGCTGTGTACAAGATCTATTATTAATGGGAGTGATCCATCCGGTTCCGCGGTCGGAACAAGGACAAGGGTTTTACTCAAACCTGTTTGTGGTTCCCAAAAAAGAGGGAACTTTCAGGCCAATCTTGGATTTAAAGATCCTAAACAAATTCCTAAGAGTTCCATCGTTCAAAATGGAAACTATTCGGACAATCTTACCCATGATCCAAAAGGGTCAGTACATGACCACAGTGGATTTAAAGGATGCTTACCTTCACATACCGATTCACAAAGATCATTACCGGTATCTAAGGTTTGCCTTCTTAGACAGGCATTACCAGTTTGTAGCTCTTCCATTCGGATTGGCTACGGCTCCAAGAATCTTCACAAAGGTTCTGGGTGCCCTTCTGGCGGTTCTGAGACCGCGAGGAATTTCGGTAGCTCCGTACCTAGACGACATTCTGATACAAGCTTCAAGCTTTCAAACTGCCAAGTCTCATACAGAGTTAGTTCTGGCATTTCTAAGGTCGCATGGATGGAAAGTGAACGAAAAGAAGAGTTCTCTCTTGCCTCTCACAAGGGTTCCATTCTTGGGGACTCTTATAGATTCCGTAGAAATGAAGATTTATCTGACAGAAGACAGATTAACAAAGCTTCTAAATGCATGCCGTGTCCTTCATTCCATTCAACTCCCGTCAGTAGCTCAATGCATGGAGGTGATCGGCTTAATGGTAGCAGCAATGGACATAGTTCCCTTTGCACGCCTACATCTCAGACCGCTGCAATTGTGCATGCTGAGTCAGTGGAATGGGGATTACTCAGATTTGTCCCCCACTCTGAATCTGGATCAAGAGACCAGAAACTCTCTTCTATGGTGGCTTTCTCGGCCACATCTGTCCAGGGGGATGCCTTTCAGCAGGCCGGACTGGACAATTGTAACAACAGACGCCAGCCTTCTAGGTTGGGGCGCTGTCTGGAATTCTCTGAAGGCTCAGGGACAATGGAGTCAGGAGGAAAGTCTCCTGCCAATAAACATTCTGGAATTGAGAGCAGTTCTCAATGCCCTTCTAGCTTGGCCCCGGTTAAAGACTCGGGGGTTCATCAGGTTTCAGTCGGACAACATCACGACTGTAGCTTACATCAACCATCAGGGAGGGACAAGAAGCTCCCTAGCAATGATAGAAGTATCAAAGATAATTCGCTGGGCAGAGTCTCACTCTTGCCACCTGTCAGCAATCCACATCCCGGGAGTGGAGAACTGGGAGGCGGATTTCTTGAGTCGCCAGACTCTTCATCCGGGGGAGTGGGAACTTCATCCGGAGGTCTTTGCCCAAATACTTCGACGTTGGGGCAAACCAGAGATAGATCTCATGGCGTCTCGCCAGAACGCCAAACTTCCTCGCTACGGATCCAGATCCAGGGATCCGGGAGCGGTTCTGATAGATGCTTTGACAGCACCTTGGAACTTCAGGATGGCTTATGTGTTTCCACCCTTCCCGCTGCTTCCTCGATTGATTGCCAAAATCAAACAGGAGAGAGCATCAGTGATTCTAATAGCGCCTGCATGGCCGCGCAGGACTTGGTATGCAGATCTAGTGGACATGTCATCCTGTCCGCCGTGGTCTCTACCTCTAAGACAGGACCTTCTGATTCAGGGTCCATTCAAACATCAAAGTCTAACTTCTCTGAAGCTGACTGCTTGGAAATTGAACGCTTGATTTTATCAAAACGTGGGTTTTCTGAGTCGGTTATTGATACCCTGATACAGGCTAGGAAGCCTGTTACCAGAAAGATTTACCATAAAATATGGCGTAAATACCTATACTGGTGTGAATCCAAAGATTACTCCTGGAGTAAGGTTAGGATTCCTAGGATATTGTCTTTTCTACAAGAAGGTTTAGAAAAGGGTTTATCGGCTAGCTCATTAAAGGGACAGATCTCAGCTCTGTCCATCTTGTTACACAGGCGTCTGTCAGAAAATTCAGACATCCAGGCCTTTTGTCAGGCTTTAGCTAGGATCAAGCCTGTGTTTAAAACTGTTGCTCCGCCATGGAGTTTAAACTTAGTTCTTAACGTTTTACAGGGTGTTCCGTTTGAACCCCTTCATTCCATTGATATAAGATTGTTATCTTGGAAAGTTCTATTTTTAATGGCTATTTCCTCGGCTCGAAGAGTCTCTGAGTTATCAGCCCTACATTGTGATTCTCCTTATCTGATCTTTCACTCAGACAAGGTAGTTCTGCGTACTAAACCTGGGTTCTTACCTAAGGTTGTCTCTAACAGGAATATCAATCAAGAGATTGTTGTTCCCTCCTTGTGTCCAAATCCTTCTTCAAAGAAGGAACGTCTTCTACACAATCTGGATGTAGTTCGTGCCCTCAAGTTCTACTTGCAGGCAACTAAAGATTTTCGCCAAACTTCTTCCCTGTTTGTCGTTTATTCTGGACAGAGGAGAGGTCAAAAAGCTTCTGCTACCTCTCTCTCTTTTTGGCTTCGTAGCATAATACGTTTAGCCTATGAGACTGCTGGACAGCAGCCTCCTGAAAGAATTACAGCTCACTCCACTAGAGCTGTGGCTTCCACTTGGGCCTTTAAGAATGAGGCCTCTGTTGAACAGATTTGCAAGGCTGCAACTTGGTCTTCGCTTCATACTTTTTCCAAATTTTACAAATTTGACACTTTTGCTTCTACGGAGGCTATTTTTGGGAGAAAGGTTCTTCAGGCAGTGGTTCCTTCTGTATAATGAGCCTGCCTATCCCTCCCGTCATCCGTGTACTTTTGCTTTGGTATTGGTATCCCAGAAGTAATGATGACCCGTGGACTGATCACACATAACAGAAGAAAACATAATTTATGCTTACCTGATAAATTCCTTTCTTCTGTTGTGTGATCAGTCCACGGCCCGCCCTGTTTTTTAAGGCAGGTACATATTTTTTAAATTATAATTCAGTCACCACTACACCCTTGGCTTCTCCTTTCTCGTTGGTCTTTGGTCGAATGACTGGAGGTGACGTAGAGGGGAGGAGCTATATAGCAACTCTGCTGGGTGAATCCTCTTGCACTTCCTGTAGGGGAGCAGATAATATCCCAGAAGTAATGATGACCCGTGGACTGATCACACAACAGAAGAAAGGAATTTATCAGGTAAGCATAAATTATGTTTCTTCAGTGGCTTCTGAGGGGGAATTGTCAGATTCTGATACTGTAGTGACAAATTCTGCAGATTCAGAGGAGATTAATTTTAGATTTAAGTTAGAACAACTTCGAGTTCATTTGAAGGCGGTTCTTGCTACTTTGGAATAATCTGAATCTGTTGCAGAGAATCCAAAGAGGTCTAGTAAGCTTAATAGGGTATATGATGTACCCCCATTTGTGGAAGTATTTCCAGTTCCAGACCGTATTGTAGATAACTTAGTAATGGGATAAACCAGGGATTCCTTTTTCCCCGTCCCATTTTTAAAAAGAGGTTTCCTGTTGCTGACTCTTCGTGACTCGTGACGCACGGTGCCCAAGGAAGAGGGAGCTTTCTCTCATCTGGCTAAGAGAACTACTATTCCTATTGATGATAGTTGTTCTTTCAAGGATCCCATGGATAAGAAGCTTGAGGCTTTTTTGAAGAAGATGTACATTCATCTGGGGTTACAGTGGCAACCTGTTGCTAGTATTTCTACAGTTTTGGGGGCAGCATCTTATTGGTGTGATGATTTATCTAATCTTATCCTAGAAGAGACTACTATAGAGGAGATCCAAGACAGCATCAAGGCTCTCAAGCTAGCCAATGCCTTTATTGCCAACATGCAAGCTCTTAGGTTGGGTGCTAAGATTTCTGTTTTAGCTCACAGAGCGCTCTGGTAAAAATCTTGGTCTGCAGATGTTACATCCAAGTCCAAGCTTTTATCTCTGCCTTATAAGGGTTAAACCTTGTTTGGACCAGGTCTGGCAGAAATGATTTCTGACATTACAGGTGGAAAGGATTCTTTCCTACCTCAGGATAAAAAGAATAGACCTAAGGGTCACCAGAATACTAATTTTCATTCCTTTTCTAACTTTAAGGGAAAGAAGTCTTTTTCTTTCTCTTCCAAGTCTTCTTGGAGGTCCAGTCAGCCTTGGAAAAGCGGGAAGCAAGCTAAGAAACCTTCCCTTGATTCTAAATCAACATGGAGGGGCTGCCCCTGATCCTGTAGTGGATCAAGTTGGGGGTGGGCAGGCTTTCTTTTTTTCAGCAGGCTTGGATATGCAATGTTCCAGATCCTTGGGCCATAGATATAGTATCCCACGGTTACAGGATAGGATTTAAATCTTGTCCTCCCATGGGCATGTTCCACCTGTCAAGGTTATCTGTGAATCAGATAAAAAGAGAGACCTTCTTAAACTGCGTAAAGGACCTATCATCCCTGGGAGTGATTGTTCTAGTTCCTCTAGAGGAACAGGGTCTAGGATTCTATGCAAATCTATATGTAATTCCCAAGAAGGAGGGCACTTTTTGTCCCATTCTGGACCTAAAGTGTCTCAATCAATTCCTCAGGGTTCCGTTCTTCAAGATGGAGACCATCCGTTCTATTCTTCCTTTGGTCCAAAAGGCTCAGTTTATGACCACCATAGATCTGAAGGACACGTATCTTCATGTTCCTATTCACAGGGATCATTACCAGTATCTAAGGTTTTCCGTCCAGGACAAACATTTCCAGTTTGTTGCACTTCATTTTGGCCTTGCTACAGCTCCCAGAATTTTTACAAAGGTTCTGAGGACTCTTCTGGCAGTGGTGAGGTCCCAGGGTATTGCTGTGGCGCCTTATCTAGACAACATTCTAGTTCAAGCGCCATCTTTTCATCTAGCAAGATCTCATACTTAGATGTTGTCTAATTTACACTCCCACGGGTGGAAAGTGATTCTGGGGAAGAGTTCCCTTGTTCCAGATACAAGGGTGTGTTAACAATCATAGATTACCTGTCCATGAAGATTTTTCTGACGGACGTCAAAAAATCCAAGCTTCATGTTTCTTGCCTTTCTCTCCAGTCTGCTATCCGTCCATATATCACTCAATGCATGGAGGTGATTGGACTGATGGTTGCCTCCATAGACGACTTTCCTTTCTTTCATGTAAGTGGCAATAGTCCATGAGCTAGTGATGTATGGGATATACATTCCTACCAGGAGGGGGCAAAGTTTCCCAAACCTCAAAATTCCTATAAATACACCTCCCACCACACTCATTCCTCAGTTTTACAAACTTTGCCTCCTGTGAAGGTGGTGAAGTTTGTGCTTGATTTCTTCTATGACAGGCGCTTCTAAGCATTTTGAAGCCTAATTCCTCTGAGTACAGTGTTTATCAGAGGTGATGTGTCTGTTGATTTCATGGTTTTCATGGGAAATCTTTTCAAAGCTCTCTGTTATCGGTCGTAGGGATTCATTCTCTACTTCCCTTTTCAGATCGACAATATACTCTTATACTATTACCTCTGCTGATATTTTTCAGTACTGGTTTGGCTGTCTGCTTTATGTGGATTGGGTGTCCAGATTAAGTTAATTTTGGATGGATTCAGTCCAAAGTCTATAGAATATTTTTTTTAGGGTTTTGAATAGATTTTTAGAATGAAACCTTCTATGGGAAGATTCTTTCTTTCTCATGTTTCAATACACTCTGTGAAGGTTCAGGTTTTTTCTGAAATATATTTCAGAACTGGAATTTTTTGGTGTTTGTACCATTTCCTTAGCAGGAACAGGGTTTGGGTTTCTATTCAAATCTATTCTTTGTCCCAAAGAAGGAAGATTCATTCAGACCAATCTTGGATCTGAAAACTTTAATTCGTTTTGCGAGTGTCCCAACTTTCAAGATGGCGACTACAAGAACTATTATGCCTTTAGTTCAGCAAGGTCATTACCTGTTCACATTAGTTGTATGGGACGCTTATCCTCACATTCCAATTTATTCAGACCACTTTCGATTTCTGAGATTCTCTTTTCTAGGCAAGCTTTATCAATTTGTCGCTTTTCCTTTTGGTCTAGCGAGAGCTCTAAGAATATATTTGAAGGTTCTTAGTGCCCTTCTATCTGTAATCAGAGAGCAGGGTATTATGGTGTGTGCCTTATTTTGGATGATATCTTGGTACTAGCTCAATCCTTACATTTGGCAGAATCTCACAAGAATCAGCTAGTGCTGTTTCTTCAAAGACATGGTTGGAGGATCAATTTACCTAAGATTTTCGTGATTCCTCAGAAAAGGGTCACCTTTTTAGGTTTCCAGATAAATTCAGTGTCCATGAATCTCTCTTTAACAGTCAAGAGATTAAATTAGTTTTAACCTGTCTAAACATTCAGTCTCTATTATTCCCTTCAGTGGCTATGTGCAGGGAAGTTTTTAGGTTTCATGACTGTAGCATTGGACGCGATCCCCTTTTCTCATTTTTCTTATGAGACATTTGCAGCTTTGCATACTGAATCTAGGGTGCAGGGATTATTATCAGGTATCACAGTTGATATACTTAAATCCCAACACTCAACTCTCTCTGACTTGGTGGTTAGATCATCATCGTATTATACAGGGGACCTTCTTTGTTCGTCCTTCCTGGACTGTATTCTTACGGATGCAAGTTTTACAGGTTGGGGATCTGTCTGGGGTTCGCTGACAGCACAAAGGGTTTGGAAACCTCAAGAGGCACGAGGTTACCAATAATTATTTTTGAACTCCGTGCTATTTTCAGATGTCTTCAGGCTTGGCCAAAATTTGAGAGAATGTTTCATTAGTTTTTAGACAGACAATATCACAACTGTGGCATATGTCAATCATCAGGGAGGGATTCGAAGTCCTTTAGCAATGAAAAGAAGTATCTTGAATACTTTTTTGGCCGGAATTCAACTTCTGTCTAATTTCTGCAATTCATATCCCAGGTTTAGACAATTTAGAGGTGGATTATCTCAGCTGCCAGACTTTACATCCAGGGGATTGGACTCTCCATCCAGATGTGTTTTTTCAGATTGTACGGATGTGGGGCCTTCCAGAAATAGTTCTGATGGCCTCTCATCTAAACAAGAAATTTCCCTGATACCTTTCCAGGTTCAGGGATCCTCAGGCGGAGATGGTGGATATGTTAGCAGTTTCTTGTTTTCTGCTTACATTTTTGCGCCTCTGGTTCCTATTTCAAGGGTGATCTACAAGATCATAATGGAACAGTCTCGTGTATTTCTGGTAGCACCAGCATGGCCTCACAGGTTTTGGAATGTGGATCTTGTCCGGATGTCCAGTTGCCAGGCTTGGCCACTTCCTCTAAGGCCAGACTTTCTGTCTCATAGGCTGTTTTTTTATCAGGATCTCAAATTGTTAAATTTGAAGGTATGGAATTTGAACGCCTAGTGCTTAGTCATAGAGGTGCCTCTGACTCATTGGTTAACACTATGTTATAGGCTCGTAAATCTGTTTCAAGAAAAATGTATTATCGGATTTGGAAAACCTATAGTTCATGGTGTTCTTTTCATAAATTCTCATGGCATTCTTTTAGAATTCCTAGAACTTTATAATTTCTTCAGGATGGTTTGGATAAGGTTTTTTCTGCAAGTACTTTGAAGGGATAAATGTCTGCTGTTTCTGTTTTATTTAATTGAAAGATTGCTAAACTTCCTGATATTCACTGTTTTGTTCAGGGTTTGGATTGTATCAAACCTGTTATTTAATTCAATTCCTCTCCTTGGAGTCTTAATTTGGTTTTAAGGATTTTGCAGGCTCCTCCGTTTGAGCCTATGCATTCTTTGGATATTAAACTACTTTTCTGGAAAGTGTTTTCTTTTGGCTATCTCTTCTGCTAGAAGAGTTTATCAGCTCTTTCTTGTGAGCCTTCTTATCTGATTTTTCCATCAAGATAAAGCTGTTTTGCGGACTTAATTCAAATTCCTTCCTAAAGTTGTGAATTCTATCAACATTAGTAGAGAAATTGTTGTTCCTTCTTTGTGTCTTAATCCTAAGAATTCTCAGGAAAGATCTTTACATTCTTTTGATTTCAGAAAGACTCCTAGTCTATTTGTTGTTTTTTCTGGTTCCAGGAAAGGTCAGAAAGCCTTTGCCATTATTTTGGCATCATGGTTAAAGCTTTTTGATTCACAAAGCTTATTTGGAGGCGGGACAGTCTCCGCCTCAGAATTACAGCTCACTCTACCAGATCAGTCGTTTCTTCTTGGACTTTTAAGAATGAAGCTTCGGTTGATCAGATTTGCAAAAGCAGCAACTTGGCTTTCTTTGTACACATTTACTAAATTTGATCATTCTGATGTATTTGCTTCTTTTGAAGCAGCCTTTGGTGGAAAAGTTATTCAGGCAGCTGTCTCAGTTTGATTCTACTGCTTATGATTCAAGTTTTTTTTGAAGTTTATAAGAAAAAACTTAATTATTGTTTGGATTTAATTTCTCAGCGGAAATAGCTGTTGTTTTATCCCTCCCGCTCTAGTGACTCTTCTGTGGACTTCCACATCTTAGGTATTTTATCCCATACATCACTAGCTCATGGACTCTTGCCACTTACATGAAAGAAAACATAATTTATGTAACAACTTACCTGATAAATACATTCCTTTCATAGTGGCAAGAGTCCATGAGACTTACCATTTTTTGTGGTGGTTATGATTTTTTTGTATGAAAGCACAATATTTTTTCCAGTTCCTCTTTTTGTATGCTTTTTTTACTCCTTTTTACACCTCACTACTTGGCTATTTGTTAAACTGAGGAATGAGTGTGGTGGGAGGTGTATTTATAGGCATTTTGAGTTTTGGGAAACTTTGCCCCCTCCTGGTAGGAATGTATATCCCATACGTCACTAGCTCATGGACTCTTGCCACTATGAAAGAAATTAATTTATCAGGTAAGTTCTTACATAAATTATGTTTTTGCTCGGTTCCATCTGAGACCTCTGCAGCTATGCATGCTCAGTCAATGGAACGAGGACCACTCAGATCTCTCGCAAAAGATACATTTTTGATTCCCCAACAAGAGTCACTCTCATAGTGGGTTTCACAGGACCATCTGTCTTGAGGCACCTGCTTCCTGAGGCCTTCCTGGGTGATTGTGGCTATGGACGCCAGCCTGTTAAGCTGGGAATCAGTTTGGGGTTTCTTAAAGACACAGGATCTGTGGACTCCAGAGGAGTAGTCTCTTCCAATAAACATCTTGGAGTTGAGAGCAATTTTCTATGCTTTAATAGCTTGGCCTCAACTAGCTTTGGTCCGATTTATCAAATTTCAGTTGGACAACATCACCTCGGTAACCTACATCAATCACCAGGGAGGAACTTGGAGTTCCTTGGCAATGAAGTAGGTGTCTCACATTCTCCAGTGGGCGTAGTCTTACGATTGCCATCTCTCTGCCATCCACATACCAGGGGTGGACAACTGGGAGGTGGATTTTCTAAGCAGGCAGAGTTTTCATCCCGGAGCGTAGGCTCTCCACCCAGAGGTTTTCACAATAACTTTCAGGTGTGGGGTTCCAGAGTTGGATGTGATGGCATCTCGTCAAAACGCCAAGCTTCCAAAGTACGCTTCAAGGTCAAGAGATCCTCAAGCCATTCTGGTAGATGCTCTAGTGGTTCCTTGGAGCTTCAATCTAGCATACCCGTTTCCTCCGTTTGTGTTGCTTCCACGAGTAATTGCTCGCATCAAACAGGAGAGAACTTCTGTGATTATAATAGCTCCTGCATGGCCTCGCAGGATCTGGTTTGCAGATCTGGTGACAATGTCATCTCTTCTGCCATGGAGGTTACCTTTCAGGAAGGACCTTCTACTTCAGGGTCCCTTTCTTTATCCAAATCTGATTTCTCTGAAGCTGACTGCTTGGAGATTGAATGTCTAAGTTTGGCCAGACGTGGCTTCTCTGAGAAAGTTATAGATACTATGCTTCAGGCTTGTAAACCGGTTACTTGCAGAATTTACCATAGGGTATGGTGTAAATACCTTCATTGGTGTGATTAAAAGGTTTTTCTTTGAACAAAGTAAGGGTTCCTCAAATTCTGGCTTTTCTTCAGGAGGGCCTGGAGATAGGTTTGTCAGTCAGTACTTTGAAGGGTCAGATTTTTGCTCTGTCTATTCTTCTGCATAAATGTCTTACAGTTCTGCCAGATGTTCAGTCTTTTGTTCAGGCCTTGGTCAGAATCAGGCCTGTGTTTAAATCTGTTGCTCCTCCTTGGAGTCTTAACCTTGTTCTTAGAGTTTTGCAGCAGGCTCCGTTTTAGCCGATGCATTCTGTTAGTATTAAATTACTATTTTGGAAGGTTTTGTTTGTTTATTGCAATTTCTTTTGCTCAAAGAGTTTATAAACTCTCTGCTCTGCAGTGCGATTCCCCTTACATTATTTTTCATGCTGATAAGGCGGTCCTTCGTATTAAGCTTGGGTTTCTCCCTAAGGTAGTGTCGGATCGCAATATTAATCAGGAAATTGTTGTTCCTTCTTTTTGTCCTAACCCCCCTTCCCAGAAGGAACGTCTTTTGCATAGCTTGGATGTTGTACATGCTCTTAAATTTTACCTTTAAGCAACTAAAGATTTTCGGCAGACTTCTGCCCTGTTTATTATTTTCTCTGGTAAGCGGGATCAGAAGGCCACTTCTACCACTCTTTCTCTCTGGTTGAGAAGTGTTTCTCATTTAGCTTCTGAGACAGCTGGACAGCAGCCTCCTGAGAGAATTATGGCTCATTCCACTAGAGCTGTGTCTTCTACCTGGGCTTTCAAAAATGAAGCTTCTGTGGAGCAAATCTGTAAGGCGACCACTTGGTTCTATATTTATACTTTTTCCAAATTCTACAAATTTTATACTTTTGCCTCAGCTGAGGCTTCTTTTGGGAGAAAGGTTCTTCAAGTGGTGGTGTCTTCAGTTTAGGTCTGCCTGTCTTGTTCTCCCTCCCTATTCATTCTGTGTCCTCTAGCTTGGGTATTGGTCCCACTAGTAATTAGAATGTTTCGTGGACTCTCCATGCCATAGGAAATAAAATAAAATGTATACTTGATAAATTTATTTATTTCCGGGCATGGAGAGTCCACGACCCACACTTATTCAAATTAAGACGTCACTTTTTCTTTCATGTAATTGGCAAGAGTCCATGAGCTAGTGATGTATGGGATATACAATCCTACCAGAAGGGGCAAAGTTTCCCAAACCTCAAAATGCCTATAAATACACCCCTCACCACACCTACAAATTAAGTTATGGAGGTGGTGAAGTAAGTTTGTGCTAAGATTTCTACGTTGATACGCGCTTCTCATCATTGTTGAAGCCTTATTCCTCAGAGTACAGCGAATGTCAGAGGGACGTGAAGGGAGTATCACTTATTGAATATGATGATTTCCCTAACGGGGGTCTATTTCATAAGTTCTCTGTTATCGGTCGTAGAGATTCATCTCCTACCTCCTTTTGAGATTGACGATATACTCTCAATTTACCATTACCTCTACTGAAAACTGTTTCAGTACTGGTTTGGCTATCTGCTATATGTGGATGGGTGTCTTTTGGTAAGTATGTTTCTTTTACAAAGATATGACGAGTCCACGGATTTCATCCTTACTTGTGGGATATTAACCTCCTGCTAACAGGAAGTGGCAAAGAGCACCACAGCAGAGCTGTATATATATCCCCTCCCCTTCCCCTCCACCCTCAGTCATTCTCTTTGCCTGTGTTATACTAGGAAGACATGGTAAAGTGAGGTGTTAGTTTTAGTTTCTTCAATCAAGAAGTTTTTTTATTTTAAATGGTACTGGTGAGTACTATTTTCCTCAGGGGGATATGGAAGAAGATTTCTGCCCTGAGGTTTGATGATCTTAGCATTTATAACTAAGATCCACACTGGTTCCCACAAGACTTCTGAAGGTAACCATGATACATCTTCAGTGTGGAGACCGGTTTCATGCTACAAGCAGCATTAAGGTATGTGCAGCCTTTTTTTCTGAGTAGACTTGGTGTATCAGAACTGGCTGGCATTATTTCCCTGTATGGGAATGGGGTAAGCAGTAAAACCTATTTTAATAAGAGGGGTGTTACTGGAGTCCCTATTTTATATTTATCATTAGTTGATATTTGGGCATTATGCGACATGGGACACGATATAAAAAACGATGTTTTATGTTTTTTTATTTTTGGCACTTAAAACTTATTGGTTTTATGCTTGAGGGTTATATTGTTCTATGTGTTTAGAAGCTATTGTGCAACCCCCTCTAACATTGTGTAACTTTTGTACTGAAAGGGCTTTACAATGTAAAAATCATATTTTAAATAAAGTAAGTGTGCCTAGGGATGATTCTCAGTCTGAAGAGAATCAGGATATGCCATCCAATTCTCCCCAAGGTCCACAACCTTTTATGCCCACACAAGCAACGTCTAGTACTTCTAGTGCGTCTAATTCCTTTACTCTGCAGGAGATGGCTGCAGTTATGTCAACTACCCTGACAGAGGTATTGTCTAAATTACCAGTGTTGCAAGGTAAACGCAGTAGGTCAAGTATTAATGTAAATACTGAATACTCTGATGCTTTATTAGCTATTTCCGATGTTCCCTAACAGTGCTCTGAGTTGGGGATCAGGGAATTACTGTCTGAGGGTGAAATTTCTGATTCAAGGAATGTTTTGCCTCAGACAGATTTGGATGCTATGTCATTTAAATTTAAGCTTGAACACCTCTGCCTGTTGCTTAGGGAGGTTTTAGCGACTCTGGATGATTGTGATCCTATTGTGATTCCTCCAGAGAATTTGTGTAAAATGGATAAATATTTGGAAGTTACTACTTACACTGATGTTTTTCCGGTTCCTAAGAGAATTTTGGAAATTATTAGTAAGGAATGGGTTAGACCAGGTATACCGTTTTCTCCCTCTCCTAAATTTAAGAAAATGTTTACTATATCAGATACCATTCAGGACTCATGGCAAACGGTCCCTAAGGTAGAGGGAGCTATATCTTGCCTAGCTAAGCGTACTACTATACCCATTGAGGATAGTTGTGCTTTCAAGGATCCTATGGATAAGAAATTAGAGGGTCTACTAAAGAAATTATTTGTTAATCAAGGATTTCTTTTACAACCTACGGCTTCCATTGTTCCAGTAATTACTGCAGCAGCTTTTTGGTTTGAGGCTCTAGAAGAGTCTCTTAAAGGGACACTGAACCAAATTTTTTTCTTTTGTGATTCAGATAGAGCATGCAATTTTAAGCAACTTTCTAATTTACTCCTATTAATTTTTCTTCGTTCTCTTGCTATCTTTATTTGAAATAAAAGCCATCTAAGCTTTTTTGGGTTAAGAACTCTGGACAGCACTTTTTGATTGGTGGATGGATTTATTCCACCAATCAGCAAGGACAACCCAGGTTGTTCACCAAAATGGGCCGGCATCTAAACTTAGATTCTTGCATTTCAAATAAAGATACTAAGAGAATAAAGAAAATTTGATAAAAGGAGTAAATTAGAAAGTGGCTTAAAAGGGGGCGGAGCTAGCCATTGCAATGATCAGACGCACATTTTGAGAGCTCCTGCTTACAAATGATTTTTGGAGCTAAATAGCAGTGTATTTCTTCTTAAATTTGTACTCAAATCATTTGGAAACTTATATGCTACTGGTTCGTTACTAGCATCTGAAAAGAATTGGGTTCTATGCTGAATTTTGGACTACCCGCACCTAGATCAAAGCCACGTGGAAGGTCCTATTGTAGATGAGGCCTGGGAACTGCTCTAAACTTCTCTACACGAGTGAATTGCTGGCTTTACAGGCTAAGACCACACATCTCTACCATATGCCAACTATGGAGGGCATTATTACAACTATCTCCGCTCTATTAGAAGATTTTGCATTATCGATCCAACAACAGCTGGAATATGCATTACAGGAGGTCCGATCTGAAGCGCCTGTTCGGCAATCGCTGACACAAGCAGAGAAATCGATACAGAGCCAGGGAGCTGCTTTGTCACAGTCGGGTTCTCTGCCCCGACTAGCGACTTCGTCGTTGGAATCCCTATTGCCTACCTTACTGATTTCTTCACCGGTGGTGGCGGCCGAACCCCGGTGGGGAGACTTGGTTTCACAAGACAGACTTTTGCAGGCAGATGGGGAACTTGGATGTGCTGATGGCGATCAGCTTATCAGGATCTTGAGTGACCGCTCTGCAAAAATAATATGGATAGAGATACCGCTTAGCTCCCTGTGTGGAAACCCACAGAGGCATACAAGTACAAGCATGTTGGGCTTAGATCCGGGCGATTGTTCCATAACCCGGCCTGATGATGACTCACTTTTGATGGAACGGCTCACCGTGGTTGGAGAGTCTCGAAGTTGCTATCCACTGCGAATGACAAGGGACATGGGCATGCGACTCAGGCTTGGCATTGGCTAAGACACCTTAAAACACCTTACATCCCTTGCTAGTCGCATGTTTGGACTATGTGTTATTCTGTAATACATGAGGTTTGGATGGACCGATATGAAGCTATGTGTCTATTAGACGTTAGTTGCTTAGATTATTTTGTTTGATGTTCATTTTTCCCTTTTATGTCCATCAGAACTAAGAGAAGTTATACGGGACACTATATAGCACTAACTCTGTATGAAGGCCTAACAACCTGATCTAAGAGACTTTGCTAATGGGCCACGTGGAGTGCTTCATATAAAATATACTTAGTATGTTAGTCGCTGCGTTGCTGTTGAACCAGGAAGGGCACAGTATGTTATCTTTCACAATCATATACAGCTCCAATATGTTATCTTTTATAATCATATACAGCTCCGCTAGGTTAGCAGCTACATTTACTATTCCATATCTATAGCCAAACCTAACATAAGTCCTCTACAGGAGATATGCTAGAGATATAAATCAGTTTATTATTAGGATCTATCTACTATACTTATTGTTTTGTTGGGACTCCCCTACCAGACTGTTCTACTAGCTCTGTCATATATTTAAATGGTTTGATGTGCTTCTCTATATATTTCTGGGAAGTCTGTTGGGATTAAAATATGTTCTCAATATATAATCTTCTATCACACTATACAGCTTCTCTAGGTTAACTGCTGCACATATTATTCCACATTCATAAATAACCCTAACATAAGCCCTCTACAAGAGACATGCTAGAGATATTGAACAGTTTATTATTAGGTCCTATTTACTTCCTAAGGTGTTTGTTTACCTGCGGTCGGGCATTGGGCCCGTGTCCGAGTGCAGGATTCAGAAATACAACATTGTTTTATATAGGTTAATCCAGACAGTTCAGCTATTTTCCATTGTAAAAGTTTTCTGTGTTCTCATATGTTTTTGTGGAGGGCTTGCTGCAAAGTTGTATTATTTATTGTACTTATCTTATTAAGAGTTTTGAGAAATTTTATTGTGCATGTATAACATAACCCTAGCTCTACGACAAGGTGAAATAATACATCAGCTTGTTGGGACCCCATTGAACTTGTTTTGTATAGTGAAAATTTTGGCTTTGGGGTGTTATGGGTTAATGTGTCAAATAGATAGGATATATAGCAGTTATGATAGCATAGCACCTAATATACACCCATATAGGATCCCCTATTTATAGATAAGATAAGTAATACCTAATTGGTATCTACCTGTTGACTATATAATTTTAGATACATTTCTCCGTAAGACAAGAGAGTATAGTTAAGTAACTATTACTTGTATATAGTTGAAAACACATGTTATTTCTATGCTACGAGAAGATATTATTTGACTAATTTTACTCTCTATATGGATTGGCTCCGTATTCCCCCCCTAAGGGCTTTCCCTTAGGCCCCGTTTACTAAATGTAAACTTAGGAACATAGATTCCATAGCATTTTCCTATTCCTTATTAGATATTTGACTTGACATAGCAGCACATAATATTCCCCTTCCTGTAATATCCTCATTCAAGTATTACATAATAATAGTCTTGCTAATCTCCTTTTTTATTGCATATTTTCTAATAACTTAACTAGTCTAAGGAGATTTCTTTTTGTATGGGCTTGAATATGGCCCTATAAGCTATATATTTGAATTATTTTCATAACTTTTGGCAATAATAGTCATAAGGGCTCCAAAAGTGCCCCATATTTTCATTTAAAAATCTGAGGTTAGTCCTTTTTACTTTTATTAACCACATAGGTAGCACTTCTCTACTAGTGTTTAGTTCAGTTTTTAGTTTTTGTTTTTTCTATATGTAGAAGTGCAAGACTTTGTTTATGTTTATAGTTTTGTGGAGATGTATGCTATATGCTATATGTACAGTACTCTATACCTTATTATGTATCCTCACGGGTTGAGGGTTTTTCTACATGATTGCTATGTACTGTTATATTCCTTACCTCAATAAAAAATATTAAAAAAAAAAAAAAAAAAAAAAAAAAAAAAAAGTGGCTTAAAAATTCATGCTCTATCTGAATCACAAAAGAAAAAATTTGGGTTCAGTGTCCCTTTAAGCTTGAGACTCCATTAGATGACATTCTAGATAGAATTAAGGCTCTTAAGCTAGCTAATTCTTTTATTACTGATGCCGCTTTTCAATTTGCTAAATTAGCGGCAAAAAATGCAGGATTTGCTATTTTAGCACGTAGAGCATTGTGGCTCAAATCTTGGTCTGCCGATGTGTCATCAAAACATAAGCTTTTAGCTATTCCCTTTAAAGGTAAGACCCTTTTTGAGCCAGAATTGAAGGAGATCATGTCTGATATTACAGGAGGGTAAGGGCCATGCCCTACCTCAGGATAGGTCGGTTAAAATGAGGGGTAAACAGAATAATTTTAGTTTCTTTCGGAACTTTAAAGGAGGACCCCCCGCTTCTTCTTCTAACACAAATCAGCATGAAGGGGTGGCCCCTGATCCGGGACCGGATCTAGTAGAGGGCAGACTTTTTCTTTGCTCAGGCTTGGGCAAGAGATGTTCAGGATTCCTGGGCACTAGAAATAGTGACCCACGGTTATCAATTGGAATTCAAGGATTTTCTCCCAAGAGGGAGATTTCATCTTTCAAAATTATCTGCAAACCAGATAAAGAGAGAGGCGTTCTTACGCTGTGTAAAAGACCTTTTTTCTATGGGAGTAATCTGTCTTGTTCCAAAATTGGGACAGGGGTTTTACTCAAACCTATTTGGGGTCCCCAGAAAAGAGGGAACGTTCAGACCCATTTTGGACCTCAAGTGTCTAAACAAATTTCTAAGAGTTCCATCATTCAAGATGGAGACAATTTGAACGATTTTGCCAATGATCCAGGAGGGTAAATATATGACTACCGTGGATTTGAAGGATGCTTACCTTCATATTCCAATCCACAAATATCATCATTGGTTTCTAAGGTTTGCCTTCTTGGACAAACATTATCATTTCGTGGCTCTTCCTTTCGGGTTGGCCACAGCACCCAGAATCTTCACAAAGGTTCTAGGGTCTCTTTTGGCGGTTCTCAGACCGCAAGGGAATAGCGGTGGCGCCTTATCTGGACGATATTCTGATTCAGGCGTCAACGTATCATCTGACAAAATCTCACACGGACAGTGTTGTCTTTTCTGAGAACTCACGGCTGGAAGGTGAACATAGAGAAGAGTTCACTTGTTCCACAGACAAGGGTTCCTTTCTTGGGAACTCTGATAGATTCGGTAGCCATGAAAGTATTTCTGATGGAGGTCAGAAAATCAAAGATTTTGAATGCTTGCCGAGCACTTATGTCCATTCCTCGGCCATCAGTGGCTCAGTGCATGGAGTTAATCGGATTAATGGTAGCGGCAATGGACATCGTTCCGTTTGCTCGCTTTCATCTCAGACCACTGCAACTGTGCATGCTCGTTCAGTGGAATGGGGATTATGCGGATTTATCTCCAAAGATAATTCTGGATCAAGAGACCAGAAACTCTTCTTTGGTGGTTGTCGCCAGATCATCTGTCCCAGGGGACTTGTTTCCGCAGATGCTCGTGGGTGATAGTGACAACAGATGCCAGCCTTCTGGGCTCGGGTGCAGTTTGGAACTCCCTGAAGGCTCAGGGTGTTTGGACTCAGGTGGAGTCTCTACTTCCAATCAATATTCTGGAACTGAGAGCAATATTCAATGCGCTTCAACCGTGGCCTCAGTTGGCTTCAGCCAAATTCATCAGATTACAGTCGGACAACATAACTACTGTGGCATATGTCAATCATCAGGGGGGAACAAGGAGTTCCTTAGCGATGATAGAAGTATCCAAGATAATCAGTTGGGCAGAGGCCCACTCTTGTCATCTGTCAGCGATCTACATTCCAGGGGTAGAGAACTGGGAAGCAGATTTTCTAAGTCGACTGACTTTTCATCCAGGGGAGTGGGAACTTCACCCGGAGGTATTTGCCTCATTGATTCTCAGATGGGGCAGACCAGAATTGGATTTGATGGCATCTCATCAGAATGTCAAGCTTCCAAGATACGGATCCCGGTCAAGGGATCCTCAGGCCGAACTGATAGATGCCTTGGCAGTACCTTGGTTGTTCAGCCTAGCTTATGTGTTTCCGCCGTTACCTCTCCTCCCACTCGTTATTGCTCGAATCAAACAGGAGAGAGCTTCAGTGATCCTGATAGCACCTGCGTGGCCATGCAGGACTTCGTATGCGGATCTAGTGGACATATCCTCTCTGCCACCGTGGAAACTTCCGTTGAGACAGGACCTTCTCATTCAAGGTCCTTTCCAACATCCAAATCTAATTTCTCTGCAACTGACTGCGTGGAGTTTGAACGCTTGATTTTATCGAAGCGAGGATTCTCTGATTCAGTTATCAATACTTTGATACAGGCTAGAAAGCCTGTCACTAGAAAGATTTATCATAAGATATGGCGTAAATATCTTTATTGGTGTGAATCCAAGGGTTACTCATGGAGTAAAGTTAGGATTCCTAAGATTTTGTCTCTTCTCCAAGAAGGATTGGAGAAAGGGTTATCAGCAAGTTCCTTAAAGGGACAAATTTCAGCTTTGTCAATTCTGTTTCACAAATGTTTGGCAAATGTATCAGATGTTCAGTCTTTTTGTCAGGCTCTATCTAGAATTAAGCCTGTATTTAGACCTATTACTCCTCCCTGGAGTTTGAGTTTAGTTCTTCAAGTTCTGCAAGGGGTTCATTTGAACCTATGCATTCCATAGATATTAAACTATTATCTTGGAAAGTTCTGTTTTTGGTTGCTATTTCTTCTGCTCGAAGAGTTTCTGAGCTTTCAGCATTACAGTGTGATTCACCTTATCTCATATTTCATTCTGATAAGGTGGTTTTACGTACCAAACCTGGGTTCCTTCTAAGGTTGTTTCGAATAAGAATATTAATCAGGAAATTGTTGTTCCTTCCTTGTGTCCTAATCCTTCTTCTAAGAAGGAGCGTCTGTTACATAACTTGGACGTGGTCTGTGCCTTAAAGTTTTACTTACAGGCAACTAAGGATTTCTGTCAATCATCTTCATTATTCATTGTTTATTCTGGAAAGCGTAGGGGTCAGAAAGCTACGGCTACCTCTTTCTTTTTGGCTGAGAAGTATCATCCGCCTGGCATATGAGACTGCTGGACTGCATCCTCCTGAAAGAATTACGGCTCATTTTACTATGGCTGTGGCTTCCACATGGGCTTTTAAAAACAATGCATCTGTGGAACAGATTTGTAAGGCTGCGACTTGGTCGTCCCTTCACACTTTTTCCAAATTTTCCAAATTTGATACTTTTGCTTCTTCTGAGGCTATCTTTGGGAGAAAGGTTCTTCAAGCAGTGGTGCCTTCCGTTTAGGTTCCTGTCTTGTCCCTCCCTTTCATCCGTGTCCTATTGCTTTGGTATTGGTTTCCCACAAATAAGGATGAAATCCGTGGACTCATCATATCTTTGTAAAAGAAAACTAAATTTATGCTTACCTGATAAATTACTTTCTTTTACAATATGACGAGTCCACGGCCCTCCCTGTTATTTTAAGACAGGTTTATTTTATTTTTTGAAAACTTCTGTTACCTCTGCACCTTTTTAGCCTTTCCTTTTCTCTTCCTATAACCTTCGGCCGAATAACTGAGGGTGGAGGGGAAGGGGAGGGGCTATATATACAGCTCTGCTGTGGTGCTCTTTGCCACTTCCTGTTAGCAGGAAGTTAATATCCCACAAGTAAGGATGAAATCCGTGGACTCGTCATATCGTAAAAGAAAGTAATTTATCAGGTAAGCATAAATTTAGTTTTTTTATTACTTAAGACACCTCAGCTATGGTTTGGCACTTTATGCATTTATATAAAGTTCTAAATATATGTTTTGTACTTATTTGCCATGAGTCAGGTTCATGTATTTCCTTCTGCAGACTGTCAGTTTCATATTTGGGGAATATAAACATTTTTTTAAGAATTTTTTTTTCTAACCTGGGGTTTAGTCTTTTTTTCAATTGACTACTTCTTGCAAATTGCGGGCGGTATTAGGCCTGCGAGTGCGTCAAATGCTAAACTTTATTTCGTCATTCTTGGCGCAAGAATTTTTTTGCGCAAAAAATACGGCTGACGCAACGTCGTTATTTCCGGCGTCATAGTGGACGCTGAAGCCTTACACACGGTTGCGTCATTAGTGACGCGAGAGTGTCATTTCCGGTTATTATTGGCGCCAAAAAAGTTTTCTGTTACATTGTGCATCATACTTGGCGCCAAACTTTTTCATTATTTTAATACCCCATTTATGTTTGCCTCTTGCCTTTTTCTCTATCAGAGGGCTAAGCTATTTGCATTTTTTCCCATTCCTGAAACGGTCATATAAGGAAATTGATAATTTTGCTTTATATGTTGTTTTTTCTTTTACATTTTGCAAGATGTCTCAATCTGATCCTGCCTCAGAAGTTTCTGCTGGAACATTGCTGCCTGACATCGGTTCTACCAAAGCTAAGTGCATTTGTTGTAAGATTGTGGAAATTATTTCGCTGAATGTCATTTGTAATAGTTGTCATGATAAACCTTTACATGCAGATAGTGTGTCCATCAGTAATAGTAAATTGCCAGTTGCAGTTCCTTCAACTTCTAATGTGCATGATATACCTATGAATTTTAAAGAATTTGTTTCTGATTCTATCCAGAAGGCTTTGTCTGTATTTCCACCTTCTAATAAACGTAAAAGGTCTTTTAAAACTTCTCATTCAGTTGATGAAATTTCAAATGACCAACAACATAATAATTTATACTCTTCTGATGAGGATCTATCTGATACAGAAGATCCTTCCTCAGACATTGACACTGACAAATCTACTTATTTATTTAAAATAGAGTATATGCGTTCTTTATTAAAAGAAGTGTTAATTACTTTGGATATTGAGGTAACCGGTCCTCTTGACGTTCAGTCTAATAAACGTTTAAATGCTGTTTTTAAACCTCCTGTGGTTTCTCCAGGGGTTTTTCCTATTCCTGAGGTTATTTCTGATATGATTTCTAAGGAATGGAATAAGCCAGGTACTTCTTTTATTCCTTATTCAAGGTTTAAAAAATTGTATCCTTTACCAGCAAATTCTATTTTGTTTGTTTTGGGAAAAAATCCCCAAAGCTGATGGGGCTATTTCTACTCCTTCTAAACGTACCACTATTCCTATGGAAGATGGTACTTCCTTTAAGGATCCTTTAGATAGAAAGCTTGAATCTTATCTAAGGAAGGCCTATTTATATTCAGGTCATCTTCTCAGACATGCAATTTCTTTGGCTGATGTTGTGGCTGCATCAACTTTCTGGTTGGAGAATTTAGCGCAACAAGAATTGGATTCTGACATATCTAGCATTATTCGCTTACTGCAATATTCTAATCATTTTATTTGTGATGCCATTTTTGATATTATCAATATTGATGTTAGATCCATGTCTTCAGCTATATTAGCTAGAAGAGCTTTGTGGCTTAAATCTTTGAATGCTGATATGACATCTAAATCTAGATTACTATCTCTTTCTTTCCAAGGTAATAATTTATTTGGTTCTCAGTTGGATTCTATTATTTCAACTGTTACTGGGGTAAAGGTAGTTTTTCTGCCTCAGGATAAAAAACCTAAGGGTAAATCTAAGGCTTCTAACCGTTTTCGTTCCTTTTGTCATAAGGAACAAAAACTCAATCCTTCCCCCAAGGAATCTGTTTCCAATTGGAAGCCTTCCTCAAATTGGAATAAATCCAAGCCATTTAAGAAACTATTCTGCCTTTTGTTCAGCGAGGACATTATATGTCCACAATAGACTTGCAGGATGCATACCTTCATATTCCGATTCATCCAGAACATTATATCAGTCCTCCGATTCTCTTTTCTAGACAAACATTACCAATTTGTTGCTCTTCCATTTGGCCTAGCGCAACAGCTCCAAGAGTCTTTTCAAAGGTTCTAGGTGCCCTACTCTCTGTAATTAGAGAACAGGGTATTGCGGTGTTTCCTTATTTGGACGATATCTTGGTACTAGCTCAGTCTTTACGTTCTGCAGAATCTCACACAAATCAACTAGTGTTGTTTCTTCGGATACCAAAAAGTTTCTTCATTCCTCAGACAAGGGTCACCTTTTTAGGCTTCCAGATAGATTCAGTGTCCATGACTCTGTCTTTAACAGACAAGAGATGTTTAAAATTGGTTGCAGCCTGCCGGCACCTTCAGTCTCAGTCATTCCCTTCAGTGGCTATGTGCATGGAAGTTTTAGGTCTCATGACTGCAGCATCGGACACGATCCATCCCCTTTGCTCGTTTTCACATGAGACCTCTACAGCTTTGTATGCTGAACCAATGGTGAAGGGATTATACAAATATATCACAATTAATATCCTTAAATCCCAATGTACGACACTCTCTGACATGGTGGATAGATCACCATCATTTAGTTCAAGGGGCTTCTTTTGTTTGGCTAACCTGGACTGTGATCACAACAGATGCGGGTCTTTCAGGTTGGCGAGCTGTTTGGGGATCTCTGACAGCACAAGGGGTTTGGAAATCTCAAGAGGCGAGATCACCAATAAATATTTTAGAATCCGTGCAATTCTCAGAGCTCTTCAGTTTTGGCATCTGTTAAAGAGAGAACCGTTCATTTGTTTTCAGACAGACAATATCACAACAGTGGCATATGTCAATCATCAGGGTGGGACTCACAGTCCCCAAGCTATGAAAGAAGTATCTTGGATACTTGCTTGGGCGGAATCCAGCTCCTGTCTAATCTCTGCGGTGCATATCCCAGGTGTAGACAATTGGGAGGCGGATTATCTCAGCCGCCAGACTTTACATCCAGGGGAGTGGTCTCTCCATCCAGATGTGTTTTCTCAGATTGTTCAGATGTGGGGTCTTCCAGAGATAGATCTCATGGCCTCTCATCTAAACAAGAAACTTCCCTGATACCTGTCCAGGTCCAGGGATGTTCAGGCGGAAGCAGTGGATGCGCTGACACTTCCTTGGTGTTATCATCCTGCTTACATTTTCCCGCCTCTAGTTCTCCTTCCAAGAGTGATCTCCAAAATCATCATGGAACAATCATTTGTGTTGCTGGTGGCTCCAGCATGGCCACACAGGTTTTGATATGCGGATCTGGTTCGGATGTCCAGTTGCCAGCCTTGGCCACTTCCTTTAAGGCCGGACCTACTGTCTCAAGGTCCATTTTTACATCAGGATCTCAAATCATTAAATTTGAAGGTATGGAAATTTAACGCTTAGTACTAAGTCATAGAGGTTTCTCTGACTCAGTGATTAATACTATGTTACAAGCTCGTAAATCTGTCTCTAGAAAGATTTAATATAGAGTTTGGAAGACTTACATTTCATGGTGTTCTTCGCATAAATTCTTTTAGAATTCCTAGAATTTTACATTTTCTTCAGGATGGTTTGGATAAGGGTTTGTCTGCAAGTTCCTTGAAGGGACAAATCTCTGCTCTTTCTGTTTTGTTTCACAGAAAGATTGCTATACTTCCTGATATTCACTGTTTCTCCAACATAGGTGTGTCCGGTCCACGGCGTCATCCTTACTTGTGGGATATTCTCTTCCCCAACAGGAAATGGCAAAGAGCCCAGCAAAGCTGGTCACATGATCCCTCCTAGGCTCCGCCTTCCCCAGTCATTCTCTTTGCCGTTGTACAGGCAACATCTCCACGGAGATGGCTTAGAGTTTTTTGGTGTTTAAATGTAGTTTTTATTCTTCAATCAAGAGTTTGTTATTTTAAAATAGTGCTGGTATGTACTATTTACTCTGAAACAGGAAAGAGATGAAGATTTCTGTTTGTAAGAGGAAAATGATTTTAGCAACCGTTACTAAAATCGATGGCTGTTTCCACACAGGACTGTTGAGAGGAATTAACTTCAGTTGGGGGAAACAGTGAGCAGACTTTTGCTGCTTGAGGTATGACACATTTCTAACAAGACTCGGTAATGCTGGAAGCTGTCATTTTCCCTATGGGAACCGGTAAGCCATTTTCTTAGTTTAAGTAAAAGAATAAAGGGCTTCATTAGGGCTTAAAAAACTGGTAGACATTTTTCTGGGCTAAAACGATTACTTTACTAAGTATATTTGGCAGATTATTACTTTTAATAGTTGTTAAATCTTGGGGATTGTTTTAATAAAAACGGCAGGCACTGTATTGGACACCTTTTTCACTGGGGGCCTTTTCTAGTCATAGACAGAGCCTCATTTTCGCGCCTCTAATGCGCAGTTGTTTTTGGAAAGCATGGCATGCAGATGCATGTGTGAGGAGCTAAGAACCACTGAAAAAGCTTATAGAAGGCATCATTTGGTATCGTATTCCCCTCTGGGCTTGGTTGGGTCTCAGCAAAGCAGATACCTGGGACTGTATAGGGGTTAAATGTAAAAACGGCTCCGGTTCCGTTATTTTAAGGGTTAAAGCTTTCAAATTTGGTGTGCAATACTTTTAAGGCTTTAAGTTACTGTGGTGAAATTTTGGTGAAATTTGAACAATTCCTTCATACTTTTTCACATATTCAGTAATAAAGTGTGTTCAGTTTGAAATTTAAAGGGACAGTAACGGTTTTATTGTAAAACGTTTTTTGTGCTTTGTTGACAAGTTTAAGCCTGTTTAACATGTCTGAACCATCAGATAACGATGTTCTATATGTATGAAAGCCAATGTGTCTCCCCATTTAAATATTTGTGTCATAATGTCCAAACAAAGTAGGGATAATAATGCCATAGATATGATATTGCCCAAGATGATTCCTCTAATGAGGGGAGTAAGCATGGTACTGCATCATCCCCTTCTGTGTCTACACCAGTTTTGCCCACACAAGAGGCCCCTAGTACATCTAGTGCGCCAATACTTATTACCATACAACAATTAATGGCTGTAATGGATAATTCTATTGCATGCATTTTTTCCAAAATGCCTACTTATCAGAGAAAGCGTGATTGCTCTGTTTTAAACACTGAAGAGCAAGAGGACGCTGATGATATCTGTTCTGACATACCCTCACACCTATCTGAAGGGGCCAGGAGGGAGGTTTTGTCTGAGGGAGAAATTTCAGATTCAGGGAAAATTTCTCAACAAGCAGAACCTGATATTGTAACTTTTAAATTTAAATTTCAACATCTCCACGCACTACTTAAGGAGGTATTATCTACTCTGGATGATTGTGACAATTTGGTCATTCCAGAGAAATTAGGTAAGATGGACAAGTTCCTAGAGGTTCCGGTGCCCCCCGATGTTTTTCCTATACCCAAGCGGGTGGCGGACATAGTAAATAAGGAGTGGGAAAGGCCCGGCATACCTTTTGTCCTCCCCCTATATTTAAGAAATGAGTTCCTATAGTCGACCCCAGAAAGGACTTATAGCATACAGTCCCCAAGGTCGAGGGGGCGGTTTCTACTCTAAACAAACGCACTTCTATTCCTATAGAAGATAGTTGTGCTTTCAAGATCCTATGGATTAAAGGTTAGAGGGTTTGCTTAAAAAGATGTTTGTTCAGCAAGGTTACCTTCTACAACCAATTTCATGCATTGTTCCTGTCACTACAGCTGCGTGTTTCTGGTTCAAAGAACTAGAAAAGTCGCTCAATAAAGAATCTTCGTACGAGGAGGTTTTGGACAGAGTTCAAGCTCTTAAATTGGCTAACTCTTTTTTATTTTAGATGCCGCTTTGCGATTAGCTAGATTAGCGGCGAATAATTCAGGGTTTGCTATCATGACGCGCAGAGCGCTTTTGCTTAACATCCCTTTCAAGGGTAAAACACTGTTTGGCCCTGACTTGAAAGAGATTATTTCAGACATCACTGGGGGAAAGGGCCACGCCCTTCCTCTGGATAGGTCTTTTAAGGCTAAAAAGAAGCCAAATTTTCGTCCCTTTTGCAGAAACGGACCAGCCTCAAATTCTACACCCTCTAAGCAAGAGGGTAATACTTCTCAAACCAAGCCAGCCTGGAGGCCAATGCAAGGCTGGAACAAGGGTAAGCAGGCCAAGTCACCTGCCACTGCTACCAAAACAGCATTAAGTGTTGGCCCCCGATCTGGGAAGGATCTGGTGGGGGGCAGACTTTCTCTCTTTGCTCAGGCTGGGGCAAGAGATGTTCAGGATCCTTGGGCGCTAGAAATAGTTTCTCAAGGTTATCTCCTGGAATTCAGGGAACTACCCCCAAGGGGAAGGTTCCACGGGTCTCAATTATCTTCGAACAGGCATTCTTACACTGTGTAGAAGACCTGTTAAGCATGGGAGTGATTCATCCTGTTCCATTAGGAGAACAAGGGATGGGTTTTTACTCCAACCTGTTCATAATTCCCAAAAAAGAGGGAACATTCAGACCTATTTTAGATCTCAAGATTCTAAACAAGTTTCTCAGGGTTTCATCATTCGAAATGGAAACCATTCGAACGATCCTTCCTACCATCCAGGAAGGTCAATTCATGACCACGGTGGACCTAAAGGATGCGTACCTACGTATTCCTATCCACAAGGAACATTTTCGGTTCCTAAGGTTCGCCTTTCTGGACAAGCATTACCTGTGGCACTTCCATTCGGATTAGCCACTGCTCCAAGGATTTTCACAAGGGTACTAGGGTCCCTTCTAGCGGTGCTAAGACCAAGGGGCATTGCAGTAGTACCTTACTTGGACGACATCCTGATTCAAGTGTCGTCTCTGTCAAAAGCAAGGGCTCATACGGACATTGTCCTAGCCTTTCTCAGATCTCACAGGTGGAAAGTGAACATAGAAAAAAGTTCTCTGTCCCCGTCAACAAGAGTTCCCTTCTTGGGAACAATAATAGTTTCCTTAGAAATGAAGGCTTTTCTGACAGAGGCCAGAAAATCAAAACTTCTAAGCTCTTGTCAGGTACTTCATTCTGTTCTTCTTCCTTCCATAGCGCAGTCCATGGAAGTAATAGGTTTGATGGTTGCGGCAATGGACATAGTTCCTTTTGCACGAATTCATCTAAGACCATTGCACTTGGGCATGCTCAGACAGTGGAATGGGGATTATACAGACTTGTCTCCGACGATACAAGTAGATCAAATAACCAGAGATTCACTCCGTTGGTGGCTGACCCTGGACAACCTGTCACAGGGAATGAGCTTCCGCAGACCAGAATAGGTCATTGTCACGACCGACGCCAGTCTGGTGGGCTGGGGCGCGGTCTGGGAACCCCTGAAAACTCAGGGTCTATGGTTTCGGGAAGACTCTCTTCTCCCGATAAACATAATGGAACTGAGAGCGATATTCAATGCTCTCAAGGCTTGGCCTCGACTAGCAAAGGCCGAATTCATAAGGTTTCAATCAGACATCATGACGACTGTTACATATATCAACCATCAGGGGGTAACAAGGAGTTCCCTGGCGATGGAGGAGCATCCGGGGGAGTGGGAACTCCATCTGGAAATCTTTGCCCAAATAACTCAATTATGGGGCATTCCAGACATGGTTCTGATGGCCTCTCGTCAGAACTTCATGGTCCCTTGTTACGGGTCCAAATCCAGGGATCCCAAGGCGACTCTATTGGATACAATAGTAGCACCTTGGATCTTCAACCTAGCTTATGTATTCCCACCGTTTCCTCTCATTCCCAGGCTGGTAGCCAGGATCAATCTGGAGAGGGCTTCGGTGACCTTGATAGTTCCTGTGTGGCCACGCAGGACTTGGTATGCAGACCTGGTGAATGTGTCATCGGCTCCACCATGGAAGCTACCTTTGAGACAGGACCTTCTTATTCAGGGTCCATTCGAACATCCGAATCTGGTTTTCCTCCAACTGACTGCTTGGAGTTTGAACGCTTGATTTTATCAAAGCGTGGGTTTTCAGATTCTGTAATAGATACTCTTATTCAGGCTAGAAAGCCTGTAACTAGAAAAATTTACCATAATATATGGAAAAAATATATCTGTTGGTGTGAATCTAAAGGATTCCCATGGAACAAGATAAAAATTCCTAAGATTCTTTCCTTTCTACAAGAAGGTTTGGAGAAAGGATTTTCTGCGAGTTCTCTGAAGGGACAGATCTCTGCTTTATCTGTTTTACTTCACAAAAGGCTGGCAGCTGTGCCAGACGTTTAAGCGTTTGTTCAGGCTCTGGTTAGAATCAAGCCTGTTTACAGACCTTTGACTCTTCCCTGGAGTCTTAATCTAGTTCTTTCAGTTCTTCAAGGGGTTCCGTTTGAACCCTTACATTCCGTAGATATTAAGTTATTATCTTGGAAAGTTTTGTTTTAGGTTGCAATTTCTTCCGCTAGAAGAGTTTCTGAGTTATCTGCTCTGCAGTGTTCTCCGCCCTATCTGGTCCATGCAGATAAGGTGGTTTTTACGTACTGAGCCTGGTTTTCTTCCGAAGGTTGTTTCCAACAAAAATATTAACCAGGAGATAGTTGTACCTTCTTTGTGTCCGAATCCAGTTTCATAGAAGGAACGTTTGTTACACAATTTGGACGTTGTCCGTGCTCTAAAATTCTATTTAGATGCTACAAAGGATTTCAGACAAACATCTTCCTTGTTTGTTGTTTATTCTGGTAAAAGGAGAGGTCAAAAAGCAACTTCTACCTCTCTATCTTTTTGGCTTAAAAGCATCATCAGATTGGCTTATGAGACTGCCGGACGGCAGCCTCCTGAAAGAATCACAGCTCATTCCACTAGGGCCGTGGCTTCCACATGGGCCTTTAAGAACGAGGCTTCTGTTGATCAGATATGTAAGGCAGCGACTTGGTCTTCACTGCACACTTTTACCAAATTTTACAAATTTGATACTTTTGCTTCTTCTGAGGCTATTTTTGGGAGAAAGGTTTTGCAAACCGTGGTGCCTTCCATCTAGGTGACCTGATTTGCTCCCTCCCATCATCCGTGTCCTAAAGCTTTGGTATTGGTTCCCACAAGTAAGGATGACGCCGTGGACCGGACACACCTATGTTGGAGAAAACAGAATTTATGTTTACCTGATAAATTACTTTCTCCAACGGTGTGTCCGGTCCACGGCCCGCCCTGGTTTTTTAATCAGGTCTGATGATTTATTTTCTTTAACTACAGTCACCACGGTATCATATGATTTCTCCTATGCAAATATTCCTCCTTTACGTCGGTCGAATGACTGGGGAAGGCGGAGCCTAGGAGGGATCATGTGACCAGCTTTGCTGGGCTCTTTGCCATTTCCTGTTGGGGAAGAGAATATCCCACAAGTAAGGATGACGCCGTGGACCGGACACACCGTTGGAGAAAGTAATTTATCAGGTAAACATAAATTCTGTTTTTGTACAGGCTTTAGTTCGTATTAAGCCTGTCATTAAATCAATTTCTCGTCCTTGGAGTCTTACGGCTAGATTTTTCGGTAACGACCCGCGTAGCTAACGCTGGCTTTTTTCTGGCCGCACCTTTAAAATAACTCTGGTATTGAGAGTCCATAGAATGTCAGCGTTAGGCTCCAAAAAAGGAGCATAGAGCATATTTAACGCAACTGCAACTCTCGATGCCAGAGTTGCTTACGGACGCGGCCAGCCTCAAAAACGTGCTCATGCACGATTCCCCCATAGGAAACAATAGGGCTGTTTGAGCTGAAAAAAAACCTAACACCTGCAAAAAAGCCACGTTCAGCTCCTAACGCAGCCCCATTGTTTGCTATGGGGAAACACTTCCTACGTCTGCACCTAACACTCTAACATGTACCCCGAGTCTAAACACCCCTAACCTTACACTTATTAACCCCTAATCTGCCGCTCCGTAAACCGCCGCTACTTACATTATCCCTATGTACCCCTAATCTGCTGCCCCTAACACCGCCGACCCCTATATTATATTTATTAACCCCTAATCTGCCCCCCACAACGTCGCCTCCACCTGCCTACACTTATTAACCCCTAATCTGCCGACCGGACCGCACCGCTATTATAAAGTTATTAACCCCTAATCCGCCTCACTAACCCTATAATAAATAGTATTAACCCCTAATCTGCCCTCCCTAACTTCAATTATTAACCCCTAATCTGCCGACTGGAGCTCACCGCTATTCTAATAAATGTATTAACCCCTAAAGCTAAGTCTAACCCTAACACCCCCCTAAATTAAATATAATTTTAATCTAACGAAATTAATTAACTCTTATTAAATAAATTATTCCTATTTAAAGCTAAATACTTACCTGTAAAATAAACCCTAATATAGCTACAATATAAATTATATTTATATTATAGCTATTTTAGGATTAATATTTATTTTACAGGTAACTTTGTAATTATTTTAACCAGGTACAATAGCTATTAAATAGTTAAGAACTATTTAATAGCTAAAATAGTTAAAATAATTACAAAATTACCTGTAAAATAAATCCTAACCTAAGTTACAATTAAACCTAACACTACACTATCAATAAATTAATTAAATAAAATACCTATAATTATCTACAATTAAACCTAACACTACACTATCAATAAATAAATTAAATACAATTCCTACAAATAAATACAATGAAATAAACTAACTAAAGTACAAAAAATAAAAATGAACTGTTACAAAAAATAAAAAAATATTTACAAACATTAGAAATATATTACAACAATTTTAAACTAATTACACCTACTCTAAGCCCCCTAATAAAATAACAAAGCCCCCAAAAATAAAAAAAAATGCCCTACCCTATTCTAAATTACTAAAGTTCAAAGCTCTTTTACCTTACCAGCCCTGAACAGGGCCCTTTGCGGGGCATGCCCCAAGAAGTTCAGCTCTTTTGCCTGTAAAAAAAAACATACAATACCCCCCCAACATTACAACCCACCACCCACATACCCCTAATCTAACCCAAACCCCCCTTAAATAAACCTAACACTAAGCCCCTGAAGATCTTCCTACCTTATCTTCACCATACCAGGTTCACCGATCGATCCAGAAGAGCTCCTCCGATGTCCTGATCCAAGCCCAAGCGGGGGGCTGAAGAGGTCCATGATCCGGCTGAAGTCATCATCCAAGCGGGAGCTGAAGAGGTCCATGATCCGGCTGAAGTCTTCATCCAAGCGGGAGCTGAAGAGGTCCATGATCCGGCTGAAGTCTTCATCCAAGCGGGAGCTGAAGAGGTCCATGATCCGGATGAAGTCTTCTATCAACGGCATCTTCAATCTTCTTTCTTCGGGAGCCATCATCTTCCATCCGACGCGGAACATCCTCTTCTCCCGACGCCTACTAGCCGAATGACGGTTCCTTTAAATGACGTCATCCAAGATGGCGTCCCTCGAATTCCGATTGGCTGATAGGATTCTATCAGCCAATCGGAATTAAGGTAGGAATATTCTGATTGGCTGATGGAATCAGCCAATCACAATCAAGTTCAATCCGATTGGCTGATTGGATCTTGCAACTCTCGACAAGAAAGGAAGTATCAAGAGATATGTGGTGACTTAGTGTAGTTTGTACCTATATCTCCCGCACAAGTGACGCCAAGTACATCTGGCGCGTCCAGTGCGTTTACCTTACAAGACATGGCGGCAGTTATGAATCATACCCTCACAGCTTCTATCTGTGGGTGACATTTCTGATTCAGGGAAGGCGTTACTTCAGTCTGACTCTGAAATGACAGCATTTAAATTTAAGCTTGAACACCTCCGCTTGTTGCTCAGGGAGGTTTTAGCAACTCTGGATGACTGTGACACCATTGTAGTCCCAGAGAAATTGTGTAAAATGGACAAATACTTTGCAGTGCCTGTTTACACTGATGTTTTTCCAATCCCTAAGAGGTTTTCAGAAATTATTACGAAGGAATGGGATAGACCAGGTGTACCGTTCTCTCCCCCTCCTGCTTTTAAAAAGATTTTTCCCATAGATGCCGCTACACGGGACTCATGGCAGACGGTCCCTAAGGTGGAGGGAGCAGTCTCTACCCTAGCTAAGTGTACAACTATCCCCGTCGAGGACAGTTGTGCTTTCCTAGATCCAATGGATAAAAGATTAGAGGGTTTCCTTAAGAAAATCTTTATACAACAAGGTTTTATTCTCCAGCCTCTTGCATACATTGCCCCAGTCACTGCTGCAGCAGCTTTCTGGTTCGAGTCTCTTGAAGAGGCTCTACAGGTGGAGACCCCGTTGGATGATATCCTTGACAGGCTTAAAGCTCTTAAGTTAGACAATTCATTTATTTCTGACGCCGTTTTTCATTTAACAAAGCTAACGGCTAATAATTCAGGTTTTGCCATTCAGGCGCGTAGGGCGCTATGGCTTAAATCTTGGTCAGCTGACGTTACTTCAAAGTCTAAGCTTTTCAACATCCCCTTCAAAGGGCAGACCCTATTCGGGCCTGGACTGAAGGAGATCATTTCTGATATTACTGGAGGAAAAGGCCACGCCCTTCCCCAAGATAGGTCCAACAAATTAAGGACCAAACAGACTAATTTTCGTTCCTTTTGAAACTTCAAGAGTGGCACAGCTTCAACTTATTCTACTGCAAAACAAGAAGGAAATTTTGCCCAGTCCAAGCCAGTCTGGAGACCTAACCAGGCTTGGAACAAGGGAAAGCAGGCCAAAAAACCTGCTGCTGCTTCTAAGACAGCATGAAAGAGTAGCCCCCGATCCGGGACCGGATCTAGTTGGGGGCAGACTTTCTCTCTTCGCCCAGGCTTGGACAAGAGACGTCCAGGATCCCTGGGCTCTGGAGATTGTTTCCCAGGGATATCTTCTGGATTTCAAAGCCTCATCTCCAAAGGGGAGATTTCATCTCTCACAATTATCTGCAAACCAGATAAAGAGAGAGGCATTCTTACGTTGCGTTCAAGACCTTCTGGTTATGGGAGTGATCCACCCAGTTCCAAGGGAGGAACAGGGGCAAGGATTCTTTTCAAATCTGTTTATAGTTCCCAAAAAAGAGGGAACTTTCAGACTAATCTTGGATCTCAAGATCCTAAACAAATTTCTCAGGGTCCCATCCTTCAAGATGGAGACTATTCGAACCATCCTACCTATGATCCAGGAGGGTCAATATATGACTACCGTGGACTTAAAGGATGCTTATCTCCACATTCCGATACACAGAGATCATCATCGGTTTCTTCGGGTTAGCCACGGCACCAAGAATCTTTACGAAGGTTCTAGGGTCCCTACTGGCGGTTCTAAGGCCACGAGGCATAGTGGTGGCTCCTTACCTAGATGACATTCTGATACAGGCGTCGAATTTTCAAATCGCCAAGTCCTATACGGACATTGTTCTGGCATTCCTGAGGTTTCATGGGTGGAAGGTGAACGAAGAAAAGAGTTCTCTCTCCCTTCTCACAAGAGTTTCCTTCCTAGGAACTCTGATAGATTCAGTAGAAATGAAGATTTTTCTGACAGAGGTCTGGTTGTCAAAGCTTCTAACTTCCTGCCGTGCTCTTTATTCCACTGCTCAGCCGTCAGTGGCTCAGTGTATGGAGGTAATCGGCTTAATGGTAGCGGCAATGGACATAGTTCCGTTTGCCCGCCTACATCTCAGACCACTGCAACTTTGCATGCTCAATCAGTGGAATGGGGATTACACAGATTTGTCCCCTCTGTTAAATCTGGATCAAGAGACCAGGGATTCTCTTCTCTGGTGGCTATCTTGGGTACATCTGTCCAGGGGAATGAGCTTCCGCAGGCCAGAATGGACTATAGTGACGACAGATGCCAGCCTTCTGGGCTGGGGTGCAGTCTGGAACTCCCTGAAGGCTCAGGGTTCGTGGACTCAGGAGGAAGCCCTCCTTCCGATAAACATTCTGGAACTAAGAGTGATATTCAGTGCTTTTCAGGCTTGGCCTCAGCTAGCTGCGGTCACGTTCATCAGATTTCAGTCGGACAACATCACAACTGTAGCCTATATCAACCATCAGGGGGGTACAAGGAGCCCCCTGGCGATGTTGGAGCTTTCAAAGATAATTCTATGGGCAGAGGTTCACTCTTGCTATCTCTCAGCTATCCATATCCCAGGAGTAGAGAACTGGGAGGTGGATTTCCTAAGTTGGCAGACTTTTCATCCGGGGGAGTGGGAGCTCCATCTGGAGTTATTTGCCCAGTTGATTCAACTATGGGGCAAACCAGAACTGGATCTCATGGCGTCTCGTCAGAACGCCAAGCTTCCTCGTTACGGGTCCAGGTCCAGGGATTCCAAGGCAGCGCTGATAGATGCTCTAGCAGCGCCCCCTGGTCCTTCAGCCTGGCTTATGTGTTTCCACCGTTACCTCTGCTCCCTCGTCTGATTGCCAAGATCAAGCAGGAGAGAGCTTCAGTGATTTTGATAGCTCCTGTGTGGCCACGCAGGACTTGGTATGCAGATCTGGTGGACATGTCATCCTTTCCACCATGGACTCTGCCGCTGAGGCAGGACCTTCTACTTCAAGGTCCTTTCAAACATCCAAATCTAATTTCTCTGCGTCTGACTGCTTGGAGATTGAACACTTGATTCTATCAAAGCGTGGTTTTTCCGAGTTGGTCATTGATACCTTAATTCAGGCTCGAAAGCCTGTCACCAGGAAAATCTATCATAAGATATGGTGTAAATATCTTCATTGGTGTGAATCCAAGGGTTACTCATGGAGTAAAGTCAGGATTCCTAGAATCTTATCCTTTTTCCAAGAGGGATTGTAGAAAGGATTGTCTGCTTGTTCCTTAAAGGGACAGATTTCTGCTCTGTCTATTCTTTTGCACAAACGTCTGGCTGAGGTTCCAGACATTCAGGCGTTTTGTCATGCTTTAGTTAGAATTAAGCCTGTGTTTAAACCTGTTGCTCCGCCATGGAGTTTAAATTTAGTTCTTAATGTTTTTCAAGGGGTTCCGTTTGAACCTTTGCATTCCATAGATATTAAACTTTTATCTTGGAAAGTTCTGTTTCTAGTAGCTATCTCCTCAGCTCGAAGAGTTTCAGAGTTATCTGCTTTACAGTGTGATTCACCTTATCTGATTTTCCATGCAGATAAGGTAGTTTTGCGTACCAAACCTGGGTTTCTTCCTAAGGTAGTATCTAATAAGAACATCAATCAGGAGATTGTTGTTCTTTCATTATGTCCTAATCCTTCCTCAAAGAAGGAACGTCTGTTACACAATCTAGATGTGGTTCGTGCTTTAAAGTTTTATTTACAAGCTACGAAGGATTTTCGTCAAACATCTGCTTTGTTTGTTGTCTACTCTGGACAGAGGAGAGGCCAAAAGGCTTCGGCAACTTCTCTTTCTTTTTGGCTGAGAAGCATAATCCACTTAGCTTATGAGACTGCTGGCCAGCAGCCTCCTGAAAGAATTACAGCTCATTCCACTAGAGCGGTGGCTTCCACATGGGCTTTTAAAAATGAGGCCTCTGTTGAACAGATTTGTAAGGCGGCGACTTGGTCTTCGCTTCACACTTTTTCTAAATTCTACAAATTCGATACTTTTGCTTCTTCGGAGGCTATTTTTGGGAGAAAGGTCTTACAGGCAGTGGTGCCTTCCGTTTAAGTTCCTGCCTTGTCCCTCCTTTCATCCGTGTCCTAAAGCTTTGGTATTGGTATCACACAAGTAATGGATGAACCCGTGGACTGGATACACCTTTACAAGAGAAAACAAAATTTATGCTTACCTGATAAATGTATTTCTCTTGTGGTGTATCCAGTCCACAGCCTGCCCTGTCATTTTAAGGCAGGTGTTTTTTATTTTTAAACTACAGTCACCACTGCACCCTATAGTTTCTCCTTTTCTTTCATGTAATTAGCAAGAGTCCATGAGCTAGTGACGTATGGGATATACATTCCTACCAGGAGGGGCAAAGTTTCCCAAACCTTAAAATGCCTATAAATACACCCCTCACCACACCCACAAATCAGTTTTACAAACTTTGCCTCCTATGGAGGTGGCAGCGGTTTCAGTTTGAATCTTCTGCTTATGTTTTCATTAAACTTTATTTTGGGTGTGGATTATTTTCAGCAGGAATTGGCTGTCTTTATTTTATCCCTCCCTCTCTAGTGACTCTTGCGTGGAAAGATCCACATCTTGGGTAGTCATTATCCCATACGTCACTAGCTCATGGACTCTTGCTAATTACATGAAAGAAAACATAATTTATGTAAGAACTTACCTGATAAATTCATTTCTTTCATATTAGCAAGAGTCCATGAGGCCCACCCTTTTTTTGTGGTGGTTATGATTTTTTTGAATAAAGCACAATTATTCCAATTCCTTATTTTTTATGCTTTCGCACTTTTTTCTTATCACCCCACTTCTTGGCTATTCGTTAAACTGATTTGTGGGTGTGGTGAGGGGTGTATTTATAGGCATTTTAAGGTTTGGGAAACTTTGCCCCTCCTGGTAGGAATGTATATCCCATACGTCACTAGCTCATGGACTCTTGCTAATATGAAAGAAATGAATTTATCAGGTAAGTTCTTACATAAATTATGTTTTTTCTTGCTTGTCTTCGGTCGAATGACTGGGGGTGGCAGTTAGGGGAGGAGCTATATAGACAGCTCTGCTGTGGGTGTCCTCTTGCAACTTCCTGTTGGGAAGGAGAATATCCCACAAGTAATTGATGAACCCGTGGACTGGATACACCACAAGAGAAATAAATTTATCAGGTAAGCATAAATTTTGTTTTTTCCATTTCCCTTCGGCCGAATGACTGGGGGTTATGGGTAAGAGAAGTGATACTTAACAGCTCTTCTAGGGTGCTCTTTGCCTACTCCCGCTGGCCAGTAGTGAATATCCCACTAGTAATTACAATCTTTTGTGGACTCTCCATGCCTGGAAAGAAAGAAATTTATCAGGTAAGCATAAATTTTGTTTTTTTGGGGCATTACATTTTTGGTAAACAAAATTTTTTACTTAAACTTAGAAAATAAAACAAATAACTTTTTTTTTTTTTTTTCTTTCATTAACTTAAAGGGATACTAAACCCATTTTTTTTTCTTTAATGATTTAGATAGATCATGCAATTTTAAGTAACTTTCTAATTTACTCCTATTATTTTTCTTACAGAAATGTAAAGCGTAGACGCTTGCTTATTGGTGGCTAAATTTAGCCATTAAGGAGCAAGGGCTATCCAGGGTGCTGAACCGAATATGGGCCGGCTCCTAAGCTTTACATTCCTGCTTCTTAAATAATGATAGCAAGAGAATGAAGATAAATTGATAATAGGAGTAAATTAGAAAGTTGCTAAAAACAATTGCAGGCTCTATCTGAATCGTTAAAGAAACAATCTGGGTTTAGTGTCCCTTTAAGTTAGTAGTGAAAACAAAAATGTCCCTTCAAGAGACACTAATTGCAAATTAAACAAGGCTACTAGCAGCAATGCAACAAAATATAACTTTTTTCAATTTACAAGTAATATAACTTAGTAAAAATAAGATTTTTTTTTAAACTAATAACTTGGTACTACTGAACTGAAACAAAAAATTCTTTTTAAGAGAAGACTTAAGCAGCCGAAATCATTTTTTTAATTTAATAAAACAAACAGTAAAATTGTTTTACTAAACTGCTGTAATAACTTTTAAACATTAAATTTTAAGAAATTTACCCAACTCTACAACTAATCTGCAGTTTTGCAGATACATATGTTTTAAAATATTGAAATTAGATATGTATGTAGATTAGAGATACATATACAGTATTAACACACAAGGTGCTGGTATATTCTTCTAATCTAATCTCTCTTTAAAGCAGACCCTGCCAGGCGGCGGCACAAGCATTATAGTAATATTATATAATATATTAGCAATATCAATATTAGTGACAAGCAATAACAAACCAAAAATGGCCAGAAAATGACCCAAGCTTCCTGTCAATCGATTCACTACTACTTCTTCCTGGTTTTTATTCATATGCTAAAAGCATGCCTGTGCTCTGTTAAGGGGCCAAACTTTTGAAAAGAGCGAACCATGTCACTTCCTGTGACGTTACATCAGCTGTTGTACACATTTTGGCCCTAATGCGCATGCGTGCCAGCGTCATCACATACCTGGCCGCATACGTCACTGTGTAACTATTTAGACCTGTGAAATTCAGAAGCCTTTCTATAGCGCATGCGTGGGATTTTCTATCACAAATGGTTTTTTTTATGAAAAGCTGTTTATTTGTCTCACTGCAACTACTCCCATTAAGCTGAGTCTTCGTGCGTGTATGACAAACAGCCACTCGGCTATCGCCACTGCTTCTTCTGCTGATCCAATGCTTACTGCTGCAACAAATGTTTAAACAATAACATTGAAGGGAGCCTGTGAAAAGCTGCATTGGATCTACAGAAGAAGCAGGC
>NC_069499.1:761363874-761463665 GCF_027579735.1 Bombina bombina | reverse complement strand
ATTTGAGCAAATCTCCTATTTATCATCAAATTAGCTTTGTTTTTTAGGTATTCTTAGTTGAAAGCTAAACCTGGTTAGGCTCATGCTAATTTCTAAAGCACTTGAAGGCCGCCTTTTATCTTGGTGTATTTTTACAGTTTTTCACAACTAGACAGCACTAATTCATGTGTGCCATATAGATAATATTGTGCTTACTTCTGTGGATTTACGTAGGAGTCAGCACTGATTGGCTAAAATGTATGCCTGTCAAAAGAACTGAAATAAGGGGAAAGTCTGCAGAGGCTTAGATACAAGGTAATCACAGTGGTAAAAAGTATATTTTAAAGTGATGGTAAATCTAAGCATATAACAAACGCTATGATTTACAATCACTAAAAATAAACATTAGTTTCTGTCATAACTTCCTAAAAAAATCTGTGCAGGAAGTATATCGCTAACTCAGCGCCTCCGGCCACCCAGGGCATAGTGCTCTTCTCCAATGAGGTGACTGTTCCACCTCTAGAGGTTTTAGGATGTCACTGCACGGTTGTTGGTTTAGAGGTGTGAGCTGCCAGAGGCGCTGAGTTAGCGATATATGCATTTCTACAACCTCACACTAGGAACACAGGCTCCAACTTGTTAGACTGAAAAATCTGTGGCAAAGGTTTTATGCCAAAACAGAATAGTGCATTTCTACTTTGCTGGCTGGTCTTAAGTCCTGCTTACCCCATCTAGGGGCATATCTTTTATACTGTCACTTAACCCTTTCGTGACCGGTGTAATTTTTCTACATTGGAACAACGTTCTGATGTAAGCAAATTTAAAATCACGATTGCAAGAGTTCAATGATGGGATCAGATCAGGGGTGCATCCCTATGACACTAGGTACGCCCTCCAGGCCTCAATCCCATTCAGGAAGCGCTGTTGGCTTCAGGACAGCCAAGCGGCTAGGACATGCCATGCCGTTTTAATGGTGCTAAAGTCCAGCGCAGTTAGGACGGCATGGAAAGGGTTAAATTGATTTGTTAAATTATCATTACCACAATTTGAGTTTCTTCTAATAGATATGTCATGCAAAAAAAAGTAAATGAAAAGTGTATGTAATATGAATTGAAAATAAAAATAAAGTGCATTTGTTGGGGGTGAAAATATCACAATGGAACTGATATTAGTTTTATTAATATAACTTAAAATGTTTGTGTTTACAAAAGCATATGCATAACATAATCTAGAATTATTTAATACACTAAAGGTTAAAAACAGTTTAACAAAAGAAAATTTAAACAGATTTTGACATAACATTTCTTAAATTATGTTAAAGATAAGAGAATTTAGAAATACATTTGTTTATAATTATAAACAATGTTATAACCAAAATTAATCTTTATACTAAGTCACCTTTGCACTTAGTCACAGTGGCTAAAGGAATGTATACATTTGGAGCACAGCCAAGACTTAATACATATGTGCAATCACCAGTTCTGCATTAAACCTTTTAGCGTCGGTCTCCTTTTGTCATATATCCTCTCTACCTCATTCCTTAGCAATTTCTTCTTATAATTACGCTATCTACAGTCTAGGAACATTTTAATGTTACCTTTTATAATTTATATTTAGCTTCTATTGGAATTAAATACTCAGATTCTTTCCCAACCTGGTCTTTGTTTCTTATATATACTATAGTATATATAATATACTATATCCTACTTCTGCATTCCATTATCAATTTTGTTTCATTCTCTTGGTATTGTTTCTTGAAGAATGCACTACTGTGAGTTAGCTGAACTAATAGGTTGGCAAATCACAAGAGGCATATACAGTATGTGCAGCCACCAATCAGAAGCTAGCTCCCAGCTCCTGAGCCTATCTATGTATGCATTTTAACAAAGGATACCAAGACAACAAAGCAAATTAGAAAGAAGAATTTTCTTTCCATTAGGCAGGGAGAGTCCACGACTTCATTCCCTACTTTTGGGAAATACAACACCTGGCTACCAGGAGGAGGCAAAGACACCCCAGCCAAAGGCTTAAATAGCCCTCCCACTTTCCCTATCCCCCCAGTCATTATTTGCTTTTCGTCACTAGAAGAGGATGGCAGAGAAGTGTCAGAAGATTCGGATAGTCATTAACCGGTATGTTCCCTTCAAAAGAGGACTGGAGTTTTAAGTAGTCATATAAACCCCTCAGTGAGAGTATTGATGAAAGTTAGAGTCTGGAGATGCAGGGAAAGTTTTTTTCTGCGAAGCCATCCAAACTGTCTAACAACTCCTGAGCAATCATTGTTAATAAGTTACACTGCTTGCTTTTCCACCCTCAGTTCCCTGTCAGCATCACTACAAGGCTGTCGCACTTGAAATGTTGTATTTGTTCCACAGCACGGATCCTGAAGGGTAAGTCTGTGTTATTTTCATATAGCAGGGACGCCTTATATAGGGTCACAGTGTGACTCCACTATACCTCAGTAGGATCGAGGGTTAAAGGGACAGTCTACACCACAAATTTTATTGTTTAGAAAGATAGATAATCCCTTTATTACCCATTCGCTATTTTTGTATAACCAACACGGTTATATAAATACACATTTTACCTCTGTGATTACCCGGTATCTAAACCTCTGCAAACTGCCCCTTATCATTAGTTCTTTTGACAGACATCCATTTTTGCCAATCAGAGCTGGCTTACTGGAACTCCATGTGAGTGAGCACAGTGTTATCTTTATGACACACATGAACTAACACCCTCTAGTGATGAAAAACTGTCAAAATGCCCTGATAGAAGAGGCAGCCTTCAAAGGCTTAGAAATTAGTATATGAACCTCCTATGTTTAGCTTTCAACTAAGAATACCAAGAGAACAAAGCAAAATTGGAGATAAAACTAAATTGGAAAATTGTTTAAAATTACCTTCTCTAGAAGACTTCCGGTGGGCGGCCCTACAAGATGGCTGCAGGCTTCATCAGCTCTGAGGAAATCTACTCCTAACGCTAATATTGCTGCTACCTATCTACGCCATCTGCATCTCCCTTGACAGGCAAGCTGTCCGGGAACACCCAGCAGATAGAAGGATTAACAACTCTTCTACCCCGGAACGTCATTTTGAAGATTAAAGCCGTTGGGCTGAGTGGCGGGAATAATACCGCCACACTGTACATACATCTAACAAAGTTTCCGTTTCTTAATAAAACTCTTGCCCAGTTACAATGGAGATCTCCAGCATTAAAGAAGGCTCTGCTGGCTCTTACATCCTAGCGGAACTACAAAACATATTTTTGCCAAGGCTAGAGAGACTCGTGCATGCCTGCACTGACTTATGTACCTTGCTATCAAATGAGAAGCAACCTGATCCACAGGAGAGGCTATCCATTGCGCCCATCACAAGAGCCGACACATTCATGGCTATTCATTACAGCTCCAGAGCCCCACATCTACCGGCAAGCGGAACAATGCTTCCAGCTATATATCTAGTGGAGCCTGTCTTGGAACTAAAACCCAGACCAGAGGAGAGCCTGCCGCCACCTCCGTTGCCCCGTGCACGGTGGATTGTGCCTTCAGAACTTAGCATCCAGACAAATTGGGAGGCTTACGCCACACAGCCAACTCAATGCCTGGAGCACAGCTTACCGCTCTGCTGTATGACTTGTTGGACGGCCACCTCGGCTCCAGTTGCGGATCTTGGCCCGGGCTTTGGAAATGAGGCTGCCTACTACCCCGCATACTCTCCCGCTACTCCTGCTGAGTCCACCGCCGCCTTGTTTACCCCCGCCACTGCGCCTGACCCACTACAGCACACTGTTTCTGTACGGGCTCCGCACTTAGTTGCAGGAGTTAGCGTCTATCCCCCTGATTATAGAAAGCAGCTTGGAGGCTGTTGTCCCCCACAGGCAGGCCGTGCTCCGCTGGACTGTGATTACTTGACTCTAACTCGGGCAGAAATCGGGTAAGCTACCTACCTTGTACTGCATGGTTGCTGCGGAGCCACGGTCTCTCTGTACTTGTTGCCGATTTTGGAATGCGCAGCACACATCTTAAGGTGTTTACTAATGGAAAAACAGCACAAGACTAAGGCACCCCGTCTGCCGTATTGTAGAAACTGCCGCTAATTACTGTGTAAATAATTTTAATCTTGTGAACGTTGATGTGTTCTGTGGGCATTCTCCCTTCTGTTTCATAATATATGCTGTGCGTGGCATTCATTTGAGCACTACCCCGGGTACACTGGACTGCTGGAGTCTGCCGGGTCTAATTCAAATATCTAGAAATTAAGACTTTTGTATATCCTGCATACTACTCCTACAATAATCCCTGTTTCATTTATTTTATCTGGCCACAGACGACTTCTTCTTTTTCTACTTTCTTTTTCTATTTAATTTTATTGTATTTTACTTTAACAAAAATGGAGGTTACTGCACCTGTCAGAACATATAATTTTTCACCATAACTTATAAGGGCTACATGTACCTTGATTAATCAAATAGTTCTGCAACCTGAGGCCCCGGCATACATATAAGCTCTTGCCTTGAATTCTAACCAAACGCACTTGACCACTCTAAGCAGCCCACCCATATCCTACTTATATATATGTACCAAGAATTTATTAGGTCATTGTGGACAGGCAGTATCACTGTTTGATGAAAGTTATAAAACTTGAGACCCACTGACCCCTTCCCCTTTAGCTAAGAATCCAACCATCTCTGAACATGCTTGTTATTAGCATAACATAATTCTTAGATTCTGTAATACAGATAATATATCTAGTTATCCCATGCCATTTCTGCGGAGGTAATCTGCTTTAGACCAGCGATCAACAGCCTTTTTAAACTATATAAAATTATCAAGTTCTGCGCATGGCTAATCCTCAACACACATTAAGTAGCATGAGACTAGTTGGAATTACAACACTGACAAATGGATCACATTAATGGATTACGTAGGTCAGATGTGCTCAGCCACTCTTTATCTAATGAAATTTCTTAATAAATGTAGCATAGGACAATAAGCGTACAGATGATTAATCAGGTTAAGTATGACTTCTGGTAGATTTGGCTACCCCCTGTTTGTTTATTTGATTATTTGTGTTTTATGTTCTGTGTAATATAGTTAGGGATGTTGCTATAGTTAGTAAGTACTTTAAGGAGTAACCAAACCATATCTATACTGAAGATCTAATATCATACGATTTTATCATACATACTACATCCTTTAAGTGGGTTACCCCCCTGATTGGTCAGGAACGGAAGCTACAAATTTTTAGTTAGGTTAGGTTCAGACTGATTGTGTTAAAAAATAAAACCCCAACAATATGGTAATAGCGAATATATAAACTAGAACATGTTCTACCTATATAAGTCTGATGTTGTTCTCAATACAAGTGTAAACATTGCATACTACCGTATCTGTCAGACCTAAGTTGTCATATACTATTGTACCACACTGTCTCCTCAGATTTGAATTGTTCCACTGCACCCTGCGCGGTGTGTTTTTGATCTGTTGCATACCGCTGTACCATTTGCTGGTTATAAATAAAAATTTAAAAAAAAAAAATTACCTTCTCTATTTGAATCGTGAAAGTTTATTTTGGACTAGACTGTCCATTTCATATCTCCTCAGTGGGAGTTTATTGGGAACCGTCTGGGGGGTTTATATACTGCTTTAACATTTGTGAAGAACGTTTTCAGGGCTCATTAAGAATCTGTAATTTTGGCTGGAACAGGCTGGTTTCACTTTTGTTAGTTGCGCAGCTCCTATTAGCTTTGCACACTTTTTTATAGCAGGGGAGGCCCTGTCTTGCTCACCATGTGACCGGGTGCAGCTTCATTCACTTCCTTGCAATCCTGCTGCAGACAGCACTCCTGAGGAGCGTTTCTTGACAACTTGTCTGGGTCTAGGAGGTGGTGAGTGCCTCGGCCATTGGTTTTGTTAAGGTGCCTTTCTACATTTTTAAAATTTTTGTTTTTTGTATCGTCTTTTTTTTTTCTACTGTGGGATTACATACCTACTATGTAGAAATCTGATATGTTAGAAGGTTCCACTCCTCCTATACTGCTTAATAATACCTGCTTATATCTTGAGGAGGCCATGGTTTGCCCGCCTGCTCAATTTTGTTTCAATTGCCTAGGTACTGTTTTAAAGTCTAAGAAAGGAGCGAAATCTGCTATTAACCCTTGTTAGTCCCTCTGAGCCATCTACCTCTCTGGATTCTGTGACCCGAGAGATTACTACCCTTTCTACTATAACTGCTTCACATGCAGTTTTCCGCAGCACAGCTATTTCTCCGTCTGGTGTGGACTTTACCACGCAGTTATGATCGGCAAAACGTAAGAGAAAAAAGGTTAAACACAGTTCTCCTGTTTTAGATTCAGCTAATTTCCAATTGGATCTAACTTGTATGTCCCAGCTATCTGAGGATAAATTAACCTCTGTGGTGTCGGAGGGTGAACTTTCGGAGACTTCTATTACTAAATCTCTTCAGGCGGAGGAACCCTCCTTTAGATTTAAAATTGATCATCTGCGTTTTTTATTGAAGGAGGTCCTGTCTACGCTAGAAGTTCCAGAGGCTAAGCTACCTGAGGAACCTAAGATCCCTAAATTAGATAGGGTTTATGAAGACAGGAAGGTCCCACAAACTTTTCCGGTCCCAGTTCGTATGGCGAACATTATTCGTAACGAATGGGAAAGAATTGGAACATCCTTTTCTCCCTCGGCTACTTTTAAAAAATTGTTACCGGTCCCTGACTGTCAATTAGAGCTGTGGGGCTCCATCCCTAAGGTGGATGGTGCCATTTTGACGCTAGCTAAGCATACTACTATCCCTTTTGAGGATAACTCTTCCTTTAGAGAACCTATGGATAAGAAGTTGGAAACTTTCCTAAGGAGAATGTTCCAACAAGGGGGATTTTTATTTCAACCGGCGGCAGCAACCACCTACTGGTGCGACTCCCTGTCAGAACTTGAGGTGAAATCTCCCCTCGAGGATATTCAGGAGAGAATTAAAGCTTTAAGAGTAGCTAATTCTTTCATCTGTGATGCGAATATGCAGATTTCCCTAAATGCTTAGGCTTCAGGTTTTGCGGTCCTAGCCCACAGGGCTCTCTGGTTGAAGTCTTGGTCTGTGGATATGACTTCTAAATCCAGACTCCTTTCTCTTCCTTTCAAGGGGATGATTTTATTTGAACCAGGTCTGGACTCCATTATCTCTACGGTTACTGGAGGGAAAGGTGCCTTCGTACCTCAGGATAAAAGAACAGATTTAAGGGACGACAGTCCTCTAATTTTCGCTCCTTTCGTTCGCACAACCCCAATGATCTCCTTAGGCATAGTTATCCTGGTACCTGCATCAGAAAGAGGTCTGGGGTTCTATTCAAACCTCTTTGTGGTTCCCAAAAAGAAGGGAACTTTGCGTCTAATTCTGGACTTGAAGTACCTAAACAAATTTCGAAGTGTTCCCTCCTTCAAGATGGAGACTATAAGATCAATCATTCCCCTGGTTCAGGAAGGACAATTTATGATCACCATAGATCTGAAGGATGCATACCTTCACGTACCGATCCACAGGGAACATTTCAAGTTCCTGATATTCGCCTTTCTGGATCAACACTTCCAGTTCATAACACTTCCGTTTGGCTTAGCTGCTGCTCCAAGGATATTTTATGAAGGTTGTGGGGGCTCTTCTAGTGGTTTCCAGAACCTGAGTTATAGTAGTAGCTCCTTACCTGGACAATATCTTGGTACAGGCACCATCTTTTCGTCTAGCAAGGGATCACTCAGAACTATTTCTAAATCTTCTTCGGTCACATGGATGGAAGATAAACTTGGAAAAGAGTTCACTTACTCCAAATACCAGAGTGAATTTGCTGGGCACAGTTATAGACTGTGTCCATGAAGAGACGTTGCAAGCTAACAGCTGCATGTCTTACCCTCCAGGCCTCCTTGAGACCTTCAGTGGCCCAGTCTATGGAGGTGATTTTGACTCATGGTGTCTTGTATGGACATCATTCCCTTTACCAGATTCCATCTCAGACCTTTACAGCCATGCATGCTAAGACAATGGAATGGCGACCATTCCGATCTGTCACAACAGATAGCTTTGGACAGCCTGTCGAGAGACTCCCTCTCGTGGTGGCTCTGTCAAGATCACCTGTCCCAAGATACGTGCTTCTTGACATCGCCCTGGGAGATTGTGACTACAGATGCCAGTCTATCCAGCTGGGGAGCCATTTGGGGTGCCAGGGAGGCACAGGGGCTGCGCACCCAAGAGAAGTCCACTCTTCCGATTTAATATCTTGGAACTCTGGGCAATATTCAATGCTCTGAAGGCTTGACCCCTCCTGGGTTTATCCCAGTCTATCAGATACCAATCAGACAATATAACTTTGGTAGCCTACATCAACCATCAGGGAGGAATGAGAAGTTCCTTAGCGATGAGAGAAGTAAAATGGGTGGAAGCCCACAACTGTACGCTGTCAGCGATCCACATTCCGGGTGTGGACAACTGGGTAGCAGACTTTCTCAGCAGGCAATCCTTTCACCCGGAGAAATGGTGTCTCCACCCGAGGTCTTTGCAGAGATATGCAGCAGATGGGGAATGCCGGAGGTGGACCTCATGGGTCGAGATCAAGGGATCCTCAAGCCGTTCTAATAGATGCCCTAGCAGCTCCATGGAGGTTCAGGCTCATATCTTTTTCCTCCATTACCTCTACTCCCTTGTGTGGTGGCCCGCATTAAACAAAAGCAAGCATCAGTGATTTTAATTGCTCCATCCTGGTTGCAAAGGACTTGGTTCGCGGATCTGGTGGGGATGTCCTCATCTCCTCCATGGAGGTTACCTTGTTGTGGGGACCTGCTGATACAGGGTCCTTTCCTTAATCAAAATTTAGATTCTCTGAGGCTGACTGTGTGGAGATTGAACGCTTAGGGGCCCATTTATCAAGCTCTGAACGGAGCTTGTAGGCCCGTGTTTCTGGCGAGTCTTCAGACTCGCCAGAAACACCAGTTATGAAGCAGCGGTCTAAAGACCGCTGCTCCATAACCCTGTCCGCCTGCTTTGATGAGGCGGACATGAATCGCAGGAAATCAACCCGATCAGGTTGATTGACACCTCCCTGCTGGCCGCGTGTCAGCAGGGGTAGGCGTTGCACCAGCAGCTCACAACAATGTTAATACGCTCTCCGCATTCAGCGAGGTCTTGCGGACCTGATCCACACTGTCGGATCAGGTCCGCAAGACCTTTAATAAATAGGCCCCTATGTCTTAGCCAGGAGAGGTTTCTCTGAGTGTCTAATCGACACTTTGATCCAAGCTTGTAAGCATCTACCATAAGGTGTGGCGGACTTACCTGCACTGCTGTGAGAAGCATGTTTTTTCTTGGCATAAGGTTAGCGTTGCCAGAATTTTATCTTTTCTCCAGGATGGACTGGAGAAGGGTCTATCTGCTAGTTCCCTGAAGGGACAGATATTGTCCCTTTCTGTGTTGCTGCACAAGAGATTAGCTGAGCTTCCGGATGTGCAGTCCAACGTTAAGGCCCTGACTAGGATCAGATTTGTGTTCAGAAAGATGGCTCCGCCATGGAGTCATATTCTTGTTCTTAGTGTGTTGCAGCATGCTCCGTTTGAGCCCATGCATAATGTTGACATTAAACTGTTATCTTGGAAGGTTTTGTTTCTATTGGCTATTGCCTCTGCTCACAGAGTCTCTGAGATTTCTGCCTTGCAATGTGACCCCCTTACCTTGTTTGTTTTTATTAAGATACAATGAGTCCATGGATTTCATCCTTACTTGTGGGATATTGCCTCCTGGTCAGCAGGAGGAGGCAAAGAGCACCACAGCAGAGCTGTATAAATAGCTCCTCCCTTCCCCCCCCACCCCAGTCATTCTCTTTGCCTGTGTTAGTGATAGGAAGAGGTAAAGTGAGGTGTTAGTTTAGATTCTTCAATCAAGAGTTTATTATTTTTAAAATGGTACCAGTGAGTGCTATTTTATATAGGGTGTAGCCGTATTCCTTGTCAGCCTCTAGAGTAGAGCTACAGGTGGCTTTAAAGCATTGGGAACTGGTGGGACTAAACTTTCACTGCGCCTCCCATATTGATTGCTACCCTTCTGAAGATGGTCTTAGCAAATGTTAACTAAGGCCCTACATGTTTTTACAGGATGACAGAAGTGTGTAAGAGTCTTGTCCCTGCGAGAGATCATGCTGTCGCTCAGCTTTAAGGTATGTGCAGCCTTTTTTTATCTGGGAGATGAATTAACTCAGAATGGGCTGGACGTTTTCTTACCTGTTATATGGGGATATTTTATTTGTTAAAAAATATTCTCCCTGTGCTGTTACCTTTGTCTTTTTGACTTGACATGGTTATTTCTTTCATGTAATTAGCAAGAGTCCATGAGCTAGTGACGTATGGGATATACATTCCTACCAGGAGGGGCAAAGTTTCCCAAACCTCAAAATGCCTATAAATACACCCCTCACCACACCCACAAATCAGTTTTACAAACTTTGCCTCCTATGGAGGTGGTGAAGTAAGTTTGTGCTAGATTCTACGTTGATATGCGCTCCGCAGCAGGTTGGAGCCCGGTTTTCCTCTCAGCGTGCAGTGAATGTCAGAGGGATGTGAGGAGAGTATTGCTTATTTGAATGCAATGATCTCCTTCTACGGGGTCTATTTCATAGGTTCTCTGTTATCGGTCGTAGAGATTCATCTCTTACCTCCCTTTTCAGATCGACGATATACTCTTATATATACCATTACCTCTGCTGATTTTCGTTTCAGTACTGGTTTGGCTTTCTACAAACATGTAGATGAGTGTCCTGGGGTAAGTAAGTCTTATTTTCTGTGACACTCTAAGCTATGGTTGGGCACTTTTTTATAAAGTTCTAAATATATGTATTCAAACATTTATTTGCCTTGACTCAGGATGTTCAACATTCCTTATTTTCAGACAGTCAGTTTCATATTTGGGATAATGCATTTGAATCAATCATTTTTTCTTACCTTAAAAATTTGACTTTTTTCCTGTGGGCTGTTAAGCTCGCGGGGGCTGAAAATGCTTCATTTTATTGCGTCATTCTTGGCGCAGACTTTTTTGGCGCAAAAAATCTTTTCTGTTTCCGGCGTCATACGTGTTGCCGGAAGTTGCGTCATTTTTTGACGTTCTTTTGCGCCAAAAATGTCGGCGTTCCGGATGTGGCGTCATTTTTGGCGCCAAAAGCATTTAGGCGCCAAATAATGTGGGCGTCTTATTTGGCGCTAAAAAAATATGGGCGTCGCTTTTGTCTCCATATTATTTAAGTCTCATTTTTTATTGCTTCTGGTTGCTAGAAGCTTGTTCCTTGGCATTTTTTCCCATTCCTGAAACTGTCATTTAAGGAATTTGATCAATTTTGCTTTATATGTTGTTTTTTCTCTTACATATTGCAAGATGTCTCACGTTGCATCTGAGTCAGAAGATACTAAAGGAAAATCGCTGTCTGGTGCTGGAACTACCAAAGCTAAGTGTATCTGCTGTAAACTTTTGGTAGCTGTTCCTCCAGCTGTTGTTTGTACTAATTGTCATGACAAACTTGTTAATGCAGATAATATTTCCTTTAGTAATGTACCATTACCTGTTGCAGTTCCATCAACATCTAATGTTCAGAGTGTTCCTGATAACATAAGAGATTTTGTTTCTGAATCCATTAAGAAGGCTATGTCTGTTATTCCTCCTTCTAGTAAACATAAAAAAATCTTTTAAAACTTCTCTTTATACAGATGAATTTTTAAATGAACATCATCATTCTGATTCTAATGACACTTCTGGTTCAGAGGATTCTGTCTCAGAGGTTGATGCTGATAAATCTTCATATTTATTTAAAATGGAATTTATTCGTTCTTTACTTAAAGAAGTACTAATTGCTTTAGAAATTGAGGATTCTGGTCCTCTTGATACTAAATCTAAACGTTTAGATAAGGTCTTTAAATCTCCTGTGGTTATTCCAGAAGTTTTTCCTGTTCCTGGTGCTATTTCTGAAGTAATTTCCAGAGAATGGAATAATTTGGGTAATTCATTTACTCCTTCTAAACGTTTTAAGCAATTATATCCTGTGCCGTCTGATAGATTAGAATTTTGAGACAAAATCCCTAAAGTTGATGGGGCTATTTCTACCCTTGCTAAACGTACTACTATTCCTACGTCAGATGGTACTTCGTTTAAGGATCCTTTAGATAGGAAAATTGAATCCTTTCTAAGAAAAGCTTATCTGTGTTCAGGTAATCTTCTTAGACCTGCTATATCATTGGCTGATGTTGCTGCAGCTTCAACTTTTTGGTTGGAAACTTTAGCGCAACAAGTAACAGATCATGATTCTCATAATATTATTATTCTTCTGCAACATGCTAATAATTTTATCTGTGATGCCATTTTTGATATTATCAGAGTTGATGACAGGTTTATGTCTCTAGCTATTTTAGCTAGAAGAGCTTTATGGCTTAAAACTTGGAATGCTGATATGTCTTCTAAATCGACTCTACTTTCCCTTTCTTTCCAGGGTAACAAATTATTTGGTTCTCAGTTGGATTCTATTATCTCAACTGTTACTGGTGGGAAAGGAACTTTTTTACCACAGGATAAAAAATCTAAGGGTAAAAACAGGGCTAATAATCGTTTTCGTTCCTTTCGTTTCAACAAAGAACAAAAGCCTGATCCTTCTTCCTCAGGAGCAGTTTCAGTTTGGAAACCATCTCCAGTCTGGAATAAATCCAAGCCTTCTAGAAAAGCAAAGCCAGCTTCTAAGTCCACATGAAGGTGCGGCCCTCATTCCAGCTCAGCTGGTAGGGGGCAGGTTACGTTTTTTCAAAGAAATTTGGATCAATTCTGTTCACAATCTTTGGATTCAGAACATTGTTTCAGAAGGGTACAGAATTGGTTTCAAGATAAGACCTCCTGCAAAGAGATTTTTTCTTTCCCGTGTCCCAGTAAATCCTGTGAAAGCTCAAGCATTTCTGAAATGTGTTTCAGATCTAGAGTTGGCTGGAGTAATTATGCCAGTTCCAGTTCTGGAACAGGGGCTGGGGTTTTATTCGAATCTCTTCATTGTACCAAAGAAGGAGAATTCCTTCAGACCAGTTCTGGATCTAAAAATATTGAATCGTTATGTAAGGATACCAACATTCAAAATGGTAACTGTAAGGACTATCTTGCCTTTTGTTCAGCAAGGGCATTATATGTCCACGATAGATTTACAGGATGCATATCTACATATTCCGATTCATCCAGATCGCTATCAGTTCCTGAGATTCTCTTTCCTGGACAAGCATTACCAGTTTGTGGCTCTGCCGTTTGGCCTAGCTACAGCCCCAAGAATTTTTACAAAGGTTCTCGGTGCCCTTCTGTCTGTAATCAGAGAACAGGGTATTGTGGTATTTCCTTATTTGGACGATATCTTGGTACTTGCTCAGTCTTTACATTTAGCAGAATCTCATACGAATCGACTTGTGTTGTTTCTTCAAGATCATGGTTGGAGGATCAATTCACTAAAAAGTTCATTGATTCCTCAGTCAAGGGTATCCTTTCTGGGTTTCCAGATAGATTCAGTGTCCATGACTCTGTCTTTGACAGACAAGAGACATCTAAAATTGATTTCAGCTTGTCGAAACCTTCAGTCACAATCATTCCCTTCGGTAGCCTTATGCATGGAAATTCTAGGTCTTATGACTGCTGCATCGGACGCGATCCCCTTTGCTTGTTTTCACATGCGACCTCTTCAGCTCTGTATGCTGAATCAATGGTGCAGGGATTACACAGATATCTCAATTAATATCTTTAAAACCGATTGTACGACACTTTCTGACGTGGTGGACAGATCACCATCGTTTAATTCAGGGGGCTTCTTTTGTTCTTCCGACCTGGACTGTAATTTCAACAGATGCAAGTCTTACAGGTTGGGGAGCTGTGTGGGGATCTCTGACGGCACAAGGAGTTTGGGAATCTCAGGAGGTGAGATTACCGATCAATATTTTGGAACTCCGTGCAATTTTCAGAGCTCTTCAGTCTTGGCCTCTTCTGAAGGGAGAATCGTTCATTTGTTTTCAGACAGACAATGTCACAACTGTGGCATACATCAATCATCAAGGAGGGACTCACAGTCCTCTGGCTATGAAAGAAGTATCTCGAATTCTGGTTTGGGCGGAATCCAGCTCCTGTCTAATCTCTGTGGTTCATATCCCAGGTATAGACAATTGGGAAGCGGATTATCTCAGTCGCCAAACGTTGCATCCGGGCGAATGGTCTCTTCACCCAGAGGTATTTCTTCAGATTGTTCAAATGTGGGAACTTCCAGAAATAGATCTGATGGCGTCTCATCTAAACAAGAAACTTCCCAGGTATCTGTCCAGATCCCGGGATCCTCAGGCGGAAGCAGTGGATGCATTATCACTTCCTTGGAAGTATCATCTTGCCTATATCTTTCCGCCTCTAGTTCTTCTTCCAAGAGTAATCTCCAAGATTCTGAAGGAATGCTCGTTTGTTCTGCTGGTAGCTCCGGCATGGCCTCACAGGTTTTGGTATGCGGATCTTGTCCGGATGGCCTCTTGCCAACCGTGGACTCTTCCGTTAAGACCAGACCTTCTGTCGCAAGGTCCTTTTTTCCATCAGGATCTCAAATCCTTAAATTTAAAGGTATGGAGATTGAACGCTTGATTCTTGGTCAAAGAGGTTTCTCTGACTCTGTGATTAATACTGTGTTACAGGCTCGTAAATCTGTATCTAGAGAGATATATTATAGAGTCTGGAAGACTTATATTTCTTGGTGTCTTTCTCATCATTTTTCTTGGCATTCTTTTAGAATTCCGAGAATTTTACAGTTTCTTCAGGATGGTTTAGATAAAGGTTTGTCCGCAAGTTCCTTGAAAGGACAAATCTCTGCTCTTTCTGTTCTTTTTCACAGAAAGATTGCTAATCTTCCTGATATTCATTGTTTTGTACAAGCTTTGGTTCGTATAAAACCTGTCATTAAGTCAATTTCTCCTCCTTGGAGTTTGAATTTGGTTCTGGGGGCTCTTCAAGCTCCTCCTTTTGAACCCATGCATTCATTGGACATTAAATTACTTTCTTGGAAAGTTTTGTTCCTTTTGGCGATCTCTTCTGCCAGAAGAGTCTCTGAATTATCTGCTCTTTCTTGTGAGTCTCCTTTTCTGATTTTTCATCAGGATAAGGCGGTGTGGCGAACTTCTTTTGAATTTTTACCTAAGGTTGTGAATTCCAACAACATTAGTAGAGAAATTGTGGTTCCTTCATTATGTCCTAATCCTAAGAATTCTAAGGAGAAATCGTTGCATTCTTTGGATGTTGTTAGAGCTTTGAAATATTATGTTGAAGCTACTAAGTCTTTTCGAAAGACTTCTAGTCTATTTGTTATCTTTTCCGGTTCTAGAATAGGCCAGGAAGCTTCTGCCATTTCTTTGGCATCTTGGTTGAAATCTTTAATTCATCATGCCTATGTTGAGTCGGGTAAATCTCCGCCTCAAAGGATTACAGCTCATTCTACTAGGTCAGTTTCTACTTCCTGGGCGTTTAGGAATGAAGCTTCGGTTGATCAGATTTGCAAAGCAGCAACTTGGTCCTCTTTGCATACTTTTACTAAATTCTACCATTTTGATGTGTTTTCTTCTTCTGAAGCAGTTTTTGGTAGAAAAGTACTTCAGGCAGCGGTTTCAGTTTGAATCTTCTGCTTATGTTTTCATTAAACTTTATTTTGGGTGTGGATTATTTTCAGCAGGAATTGGCTGTCTTTATTTTATCCCTCCCTCTCTAGTGACTCTTGCGTGGAAAGATCCACATCTTGGGTAGTCATTATCCCATACGTCACTAGCTCATGGACTCTTGCTAATTACATGAAAGAAAACATAATTTATGTAAGAACTTACCTGATAAATTAATTTCTTTCATATTAGCAAGAGTCCATGAGGCCCACCCTTTTTGTGGTGGTTATGATTTTTTTGTATAAAGCACAATTATTCCAATTCCTTATTTTTTATGCTTTCGCACTTTTTTCTTATCACCCCACTTCTTGGCTATTTGTTAAACTGATTTGTGGGTGTGGTGAGGGGTGTATTTATCGGCATTTTGAGGTTTGGGAAACTTTGCCCCTCCTGGTAGGAATGTATATCCCATACGTCACTAGCTCATGGACTCTTGCTAATATGAAAGAAATGAATTTATCAGGTAAGTTCTTACATAAATTATGTTTTTTCTCCCTTCTCTGTTTCTTTTAATGACATAGTAGGGATATGGGCAGGACGCTGGGGACATTCCGGTATAGTTCATGTATGGATTCAGTTACTTGTGTACTACGTGCTTATAGACTAAACAGGTTGTATGGGCTAATCGCGAATAGCTTATGCAACTGTTTTTAGATGACCGGCATTGTTTTTATTACAATATTTGCCGGGTTCGGATATGTTGTTTGTTTAAGCTCACGAAGGCGGAGCTTAGTTTTGCGCGCTTTAGACGCGCATTAGTTGTTCCCACGTGATCTCAGCATCGGAACTTCCTAGTTCTTCGGATATGCCGCAAGTTACATGAAGCTAGATCGGAGAGTGCTGGCTACGTCCGCATGGTTTAACGATTAAACCTGGCGGTTCTAGATACTTGGACAAAGTGATCAGTGTTCCGTGGGGGCAAGGTAGGCGCCTCAGCAGAGTTGTTGAGGCGGAGGTGACTTTCATTTGATAAACTGTTAGTTTTTTTTCTATGTTCAGTAAAATTGTTAATGTGTAAACATTTTTAAAGGCACAGTACACAGTTTCTGTTTAAAGGGATTGGTAGACAGCACTCATTTTTGGCTGTTTTATTCCTTATTTTTTGACGCAAATTTGTTTTATTACTTGAAGAAGACACAACCACAATTTTGTTTGCTTTATTCTTAACATGGAAGACCTTCAAAATGTTACGTGTTCCATGTGTTTAAATGCTAATGTGGAACCCCCGGTTACTTTTTGTCCTGCATGCATTGATTGGGCTCTTCAATTTAAAGAGCAAATTTTCTTTGATAAAAAATGATCTACAGCGGATGTTTCTGAGGGTTCTACTGATGAGATACAGAGTATGCCGCATCTTTCTCCCCAAGTGTCACAGCCCTTAACGCCGCCTCAAGTGGAGCCAAGTACCTCTGCAGCCTCTGTTGCAATTTCTTTAAAGGACATTGCGTCTGTTATGTCATCCACACTTTCTGAAGCATTGTCTGCTTTTCCAGTATTTCAAGGCAAACGCAAAAGAAAGGAGGCCCATGGGCTTAATACAGCTTCTGATGCTCTGTTGGCAATTTCAGATATACCCTCACAGAGCTCTGAATTGGAGTGTATGGAGGTCCTATCTGAGGGGGAACTTTCTGACTCAGATAGTGTCTTGCCCGTAACAGATTCAGAAGTAGTTTCTTTTAGGTTTAAGCTTGAACACCTACATCTGTTATTGAGGAAGGTTTTGGTGACTCTGGACGACTGGACTCAATTGTGGTTCCTCCAGAAAAATTGAGTAAGCTGGACAGATACCTAGAAGTTCCAGCTTATTCTGATGTTTTTCTAGTTCCTAAAAGAACTTCAGAGATTATTGCTAAGGAATAGGAGAGACCAGGTATTCTTTTCTCTCCTTCTCTCCTGTTTTCAAGAAGATGTACCCTATAGCTGACGCTATTAGGGTCTCTTGGCAGACGGTCCCTAAGGTGGAAGGGGCTATTTCTACCTTGGCTAAACTTACTACTATTCCTATTGAGGATAGTTGTGCTTTCAAGGACCCTATGGATAGGAAATTAGAGGGTCTACTTGAGAAAATGTATGTTCATCAGGGATTGTTATTGCAACCGGCAGCCTGCATTGTTACAGTTACTAGTGCGGCTGCTTATTGGTTTGATGCTCTGGAGGAATCTCTTAAAACTGAGACTTCTTTGGAAGAGATACAGGATAGGATTAAAGCTCTTAAATTAGCTAATTCCTTTATTACAGACGCTTCTCTGCAGATTACCAAACTGGCGGCTAAGAGCTCAGGGTTCTCCATCTTAGCACGCAGAGCCTTGTGGTTGAAATCTTGGTCTGCGGATGTGTCCTCAAAGTCTAAGCTTTTAGCTATTCCTTACAAGGGGAAGACCCTGTTTGGACCTGACTTGAAGGAAATTATTTCTGACATCACGGGAGGAAAGGGTCATCTTCTCCCTCAGGATAAAAAATCCAAACAGAGAGGTCGACAGAGTAATTTTCGTTCCTTTTGAATTTTCAAGGGAATCCCCCCTTCCTCCTCTTCTAAACAGGAAGGGAACTATTCGCAATCCAAGTCTACTTGGAGACCCAACCAGTCTTGGAACAAGGGTAAACAATCCAAGAAGCCTGCTGCTGTTCCCAAGTCAGCATGGAGGGTTGGCCCCCGATCCGGGACCGTATCTAGTAGGGGGCAAACTGTCCTTCATCCAGGCTTGGATGCGCGATGTTCAGGATCCCTGGGCAATAGATATAGTGTCTCAGGGATACAAACTGGAGTTCAGAAATTCGTCCCCCAGAGGAAGGTTTCTCCTTTCACGATTGTCTGTAGACTAGATAAAGAGAGGCATTCTTACGTTTTGTAAGAGACCTCTTCTCCATGGGAGTAATCTGTCCCGTTCCAGTTCAGGGACAGGGGTTTTACTCAAATCTGTTTGTAGTCCCCAAAAAAGAGGGAACTTTCAGACCTATTTTAGATCTCAAGAGTCTAAACAAGTTTCTCAGAGTTCCATCTTTCAAGATGGAAACAATTTGTACCATTAATCCAGGAAGGTCAATTTATGTCAACAGTGGATTTAAAGGATGCGTACCTTCATGTTCCTATCCACAGAGATCACAAGTTCCTGAGCTTTGCCTTTCTGGACAAACATTTTCAGTTTGTGGCTCTCCCTTTCGGATTGGCAACGGCGCCCAGAATTTTAACAGAGGTTCTGGGGTCTTTTTTGGCTGTTCTAAGGCCGCGGGGCATAGCGATGGTGCCTTATCTGGACGATATACTGATCCAGGCGTCATTTCAACTGGCAAGGTCCCATACCGACATTGTGCTTTCCTTCCTAAGGACCCACGGCTGGAAGGTAAACCTGGAAAAGAGTTCAATAGTTCCTCAGACAAGGGTGCCCTTTCTGGGAACTGTAATCGACTCTATTTCAATGAAGATTTTTCTGTCAGAGGTCAGAAAGTTAAAGATTCTGAATACATGTCGAACCATTCAGTCCAATCCTCGTCCGTCAGTGGCTCAGTGCATGGAGGTAATCGAATTGATGGTGGCGGCAATGGACATTGTACCATTTGCACGGTTTCATCTCAGGCCTCTGCAATTGTGCATGCTCAGGCAGTGGAATGGAGATTATACAGATCTGTCTCCTCTAATATATCTAGATCAGGAGACAAGGGATTCTCTTCTATGGTGGTTGTCACTGGATCATCTGTCTCAGGGGACATGCTTCCGCAGACCCTCATGGGTGATAGTGACAACGGATGCCAGTCTGTTAGGTTGGGGAGCAGTTTGGAACTCCCTACGGGCTCAGTTGGCTTCTGCCCAATTCATCAGATTTCAGTCGGATAACATAACGACAGTAGCTTACATCAATCATCAGGGAGGAACAAGGAGTTCCTTAGCGATGACAGAAGTAGCCAAGAAAATACAGTGGGTGGAGTCTCAATCCTGCAATCTGTCAGCGATCTACATCCCAGGGGTGGAAAACTGGGATGCAGACTTTCTGAGCAGGCAGACATTTCATCCGGGGGAATGGGAACTCCATCCGCAGATATTTTCCAACCTGATTCTCAGATGGGGCAGGCCGGAGTTGGATCTCATGGCATCTCATCAGAATGCCAAGCTTCCAAGATACCGGGTCCAGGTCCAGGGATCCCCAGGCGGAGCTGATAGATGCCCTGGCAGTGCCTTGGTCTTTCAGCCTAGCTTATGTATTTCCTCCGTTTGCTCTTCTTCCCAGGGTGATTGCTCGAGTCAAACAGGAGAGGGCGTCAGTAATTCTCATTACTCCTGCGTGGCCTCGCAGGATTTGGTATGCGGATCTGGTGGACATGTCATCTCAGCCACCGTGGAAGCTCCCATTGAGGAAAGACCTCATTCAGGGTCCTTTCCATCATCCAAATCTGGTTTCTCTGCAGCTGACTGCTTGGAGATTGAACGCTTAATTTTATCTAAGCGAGGGTTTTCTGATTCGGTCATAGATACCTTAATTGAGGCAAGTAAGCCTGTTACTAGGATTACCATAAGATATGGCATAAATATATTTATTGGTGTTAATCCAAGGGCTACTCATGGAGTAGGGTTAGGATTCCTAGGATTTTGTCCTTTCTCCAAAAAGGATTGAAGAAGGGGCTGTCAGCAAGTTCCTTAAAGGGACAGATTTCTGCTTTATCTATTTTTTTACACAAGCGTCTGGCAGGTGTTCCAGATGTGTAGAAAAAACAAGGGGGTGAGATAAGCGCTCTAGAGTAGAGCTGACCAAATAAAATAGCATAAAATATTATACTACAAATGACTGGAGAACTACCCAAGTGGAAGTAGGATATTTAATATATATCAGCAGCAAGCAAACAATGTATAAAAATATAATGTATAAAAATATATCAACTAAGTTAAAGATATTTCAATATATATCGATGCCGGCATCTAATCAGAAATGTATCTAAAAAATAGTGTATAAAAGAATAAAATATGATATATAGGCAGTATCTGTCTGGTGACTGAACACAAAAGATCAGATTACTAACATATATAGGCAGTATGCAAACGTACATATAAAATAGCACAATGTGTAGTATAAAAAATGCGACTTTACAAATAAGCAGTATAAAGGAGAACGCAATACTTATACTGCATCTGTCCAGGAAATAGTGAATATCTGCTGTGCACAGACTTGGATATTTGTGGATCCTGAGGCCGGGGAGCAAACGAGGAAACCAACCCGGTACACTGTCCGTGAAAGAGAGCCGTGGGCAGTGACGTAGTGGAACCTATGCATTCCATTGATATTAAGTTATTATCTTGGAAAGTCTTATTTCTGGTTGCTATTTCTTCTGCTCGAAGAGTATCTGAGCTTTCAGCATTACAGTTTGATTCTCCTTATCTTATTTTTCTTTCGGATAAGGTATTGGTACGTAGTAATCCTGGTTTTCTTCCTAATGTTGTTTCAAACAAGAATATTAATTATGAGATTGTTGTTCCTTCCTTGTGTCCTAATCCTCCTCCTAAGAAGGAATGTCTGTTACATAATTTAGACGTAGTCCGTGCTTTAAAGTTTTACTTACAAGCGACTAAGGATTTTCGACAATCGTCTTCTTTGTTTATTGTTTTTTCAGGAAAACGTAGGAGTCGGAAAGCTACGGCTACCTCTTTCTTTTTGGCTGAAGAGTATCATCCGTTTTGCATATGAGACTGCTGGACAGCAGCCTCCTGAACGAATTACGGCTCATTCCACTAGGGCTGTGGCTTCCTCATGGGCATTCAAAAATGATGCTTCTGTTGAACAGATTTGCAAAGCTGCAACTTGGTCGTCTCTTCACACTTTTTTCCAAATTTTACAAATTTGATACTTTTGCCTCGGCTGAGGCTGGGTTTGGGAGGAAGGTTCTTCAAGCAGTGATGCCTTCAGTTTAGGTTCCCTGTCTTGGCCCTCCCTTTTCATCCGTGTACTATAGCTTTGGTATTGTATCCCACAAGTAAGGATGAAATCCGTGGACTCATCTTATCTTAAAAAAGAAAATGTATGCTTACCTGAAGAGACAGGTCTTTATTTTTGTTAAACTCCAGACACCTCTGCACCTTGGCTTTTCCTTTCTCTTCCTAACTTCGGTCGAATGACTGGAGTGGGAGGGAAGGGAGGAGCTATTTATACAGCTCTGCTGTGGTGCTCTTTGCCTCCTCCTGCTGACCAGGAGGCGATATCCCACAAGTAAGGATGAAATCCGTGGACTCATTGTATCCAAAAAGAAATACATTTATCAGGTAAGCATAAATTTTCTTTTTTCATGCCAATAAGTCGGTTTTACATACTTAGTTAGGTTTCCTTCCTTCCTAAGGTGGTGTCAGATCGCACTATTAATCAGGAGATTGTTGTTCCTTCCTTGTGTCCCAATCCTCCTTCGGCGAAGGAGCGTTTGCTTCACAATCTAGATGGGGTTCGTGCCTTAAAGTTCTACCTTCAGGCGACTAAGGAGTTCAGAAAATCTTCATCTTTGTTAGTCATCTATGCGGGTAAATGTACGGGTCAGAAGGCAACTACGTCTTCTCTGTCTTTCTGGTTGAGGAGTGTCATCCACCTAGCTTATGAGACGGAGGGACAGCAGCCTCCTGAGAGGATTATAGCTTATTCCACTAGAGCAGTAGCTTCTTCCTGGGCTTTTAAGAACGAAGCCTCAAAGGATCAGATTTGTAAGGCAGCTACCTGGTCCTCCTTACATACTTTTTCTAAATTTTACAAGTTTGGTGTGTTTGCTTCGGCTGAAGTAGCTTTTGGGAAAAAGATTTTGCAGGCTGTGGTGTCCTCCGATTAGGGTATGCCTCTTATGTTCCCTCCTGTTATTCCTTCAGTGTCCTCTGGAGCTTGGATATTGTTTTCCCAACAGTAAGGAATGAAGTCGTGGACTCTCCCTGCCTTATGGAAAGAAAACAAATTGTATGCTTACCAGATAAATTCCTTTCTTTCCTGTCAGGGAGCGCACGTATGATATTTTGATTTGGGCGGCTCCACGTTTATTTCCTTCCTAAGATGGGGAGAGTCAATGTCTTTATTCCTTACTGCTGGGAAATACTGAACTTGGCCACCAGGAGGAGGCAAAGACACCCCAGCCAAAGGCTTAAATATCCCTCCCAATTCCTCATTACCCCAGTATTCTTTGCATTTCGTCACGTTAGGCTGTGGTAGAGAAGTGTCAGAACATTCGAGAGTCCTGAAAAAAGGTATCTGCCTTTTGAGATAGGACTGGAGTTTAAAGTAGTCATGTCAACCTCTCAGTGAGAGTATTGATGAAAGTTAGAGTCTGGAGATGCAGGGAAAGTTTTTCTGCGAAACCATCCAGACTACTGCTAACAGCTCCTAAGCAATTAGTGTTGACGAGTTTCACTGCCTGCTTTCTCTCATTCAAGTCCATGTCAGGAGTGCTGCTATAAGACTGTAACATTTTTGAGAGGCTGTGTTCTGTTCCACAGCATGGATCCTGGAGGTAAGATCGTTTCAATTTTTATACATAAAATGCTGTAGCAGGTCACAGTGTGGCTCCTTTGTACCTTGATAGGATCCAGGGTTAATATCCTCTCAAGGGGGTTTATTGAATAGTTGGTGTAAATTAATTAGTGTATTAATTTACATGCTGCTTTGTGTGATTTTTTTCCTGGGCTGATAGACTGTGTATTTTTGGCTGGAAAACTTGTAATAACAGGGGAAGTACTGTCTTGCACTCCATGTGACTGGGTGTGGTCTATGTTCATTTCCTCCATTCCGGCTTAGACTTGAACCTGAGGAGAGCGTTTCCTCTGTTAACTGTCTGGGTCTAGGAGGTGGTGAGTGCCCCAGCCATTGGGAGTATAAAGGTGCAGTTTTCTAAAATAAAAAACGTTTTAATTTGTGTCCTCCTGTGGGCATAACCTGAGCTATGGAGTACTCTGACATGTTGGAAGATACTCCTTCTGTACTAAATTATACCTGTTTATATTGTGAGGAGGCAGTGGTTTTCCCGCCCACTCAATTATGTTCCACATGCCTTAACACCGTTATAAAGTCTAAGAAGGGAGATAAGCCTGCTAAGGCTCTTAGTCCCTCTGAGCTGTCTACCTCTCAGGACTCAGCATCTCATGAGATTACTACCCTTGCTACATTATTCACTCCACATGCAGTTCCCCGTAGCACATCTAATCCTCCATTCGGAGGGGGCCTTCTTCCTGCGTACTTTGCAGCGCAGTTACAAACGGCGATGTCTGCGGCCCTTAGTGCCTTACCTTGCTTTAACAAACGCAAGAGAAAGGTTAAACATAGCTCTCCTGACCCGGAATCATCTAAATATTTATCGGATTTAGCCATTATGTCCCAGTTATCCGATGAACTTTCTGGGTCGGAGTCCTTAGCGCCCAAGCCTCCTGCTGTGGAGGAACCATCAATTAGATTTAAAATTGAGCACTTGGGGGGGGGGGGGGGTTATTTAAATATTTTTTTATTGAGGTTATTACATACATTTAACATATAGAACATGTTCTGTCAGACACATAAACCATGTACTTAATAGTGGCAACCATACAATATGCCATAGACTAACGTACATCATTAATAGTCGAAGGGAATGTATCAAACGTTGTTAGTACAGTCACAGAAGTTAACATAGAAGTAATTGCGTTCAAGTAACCCTTACGCTATTTCTATCCTTCGTTGATTATATACGTTTGCTTATGCAGGTGCCCTAGTACTGTATGATAGAACCTAGAGTTAATACCTCATATAAATTTTAAGATTAGGGAAGGGTTTATCAATAACTTCTATGGGTAAGCACACATATATAGGTTTTAGGGATTTTCAACAAGGGATCTGTGTCCCGTAGCTTAACAGATAAACTATATGGGGTTGGGGGGGAGCGTAGCATGCAATGTTAAAGAAGACTTATAACTCTCATGGAATTCCATGCCTTAACGGGAGGTGCATCTAACTTTGTAGGGTCAACAGACACCAAAAAATATATACTAGGCTTAGATGCAACATTGCTACTGGACTTATGGGGAGGAACCCCTATCACGCTTGATTTGGGAATAATGTTCAAAATAGATAGCACTTAAGGGGAAATAGTGAGTCAAATATCCAGGTATCATAAGGTAGACTAAAATATTTTAATACAAATAAATTACCCAAATCTGCTAGATAAGTATCTGAAATGGATATGAGCCAGGAAAATTAGTAGTAATAAGTATCCTGGTTATGAATACTCTCCATGTTCAAGGTTATATCAAACACAGATATAATTAATACTTCTAGACAAACAAAAAAACCTACAAAACAAGTAAGCATTTTCATATTATATATACTTGTGACTAGTAGGACCATAATAGTAAGCAATATGGAGCTCATCAAAGACATTATGCCACTTGACATATAGGTTAGTTTGGATAGACTTGACCAAATTCCACATGAGGGCGCATAGCACATACATTTGAAAAATTGAAGTTTACATCCATATATGCATACATACATATGCACACATACATATATATTCATAATTAGAGGTGGGCAGGTATGTCTCAAGATGGATACAGTTACAAGCGGCAGTGATAAACACCACTGTATATATATATATATATATATATATATATATATATATATATATTTATATATATATATATATATATATAACCTCAGAGTAGTTAGGAAATATAGCTTTATCTTAGGTTTAATACTATAAACATCTAATAAACAGATAGCAAAATAAACTTAGCTAGGGGGCAGAATTAAGCTATAAGAAGTTATATGTACCTGGTCCTAACTGCAAGTTATAGAACTCTATATTAATATTAACTGAATGAAGGAACTGCAGTGTTAGTAGTAGGGTATGTAGCTACCAATGTGAGAGCAGAAATTTTCAATAACAGGCTCCTCTGCTCCGGACGCAGACAGAGGAGTCCTCATCTAACTATATTTCTTTCTAATGACACGGTGAGTCCACGGATCATCATAATTGCTATTGGGGAATAATACTCCTGGCCTGCAGGAGGAGGCAAAGAGCACCACAGCCAAAGCTGTTAAATACCACTCCCCTTACCTACAAATCCCAGTCATTCTCTTTGCTTTAGTGCATGGAGGTGGTAAAATTAGGTGTCTGATTCTTCAATCAAGTGTTTATTTTTTCGAACAGAGCACGTTTTTTAGTTTTTTCCTTGGGGGTTTAGCTGTATTCCACGGCAATCTCTTCAGTAGAGCTGTGGTGGCTTTTAAGTTTTTTGGGAACTTGGGGGTTATAACCCCTCTGTGCCTCCCAAGATGTGATGCTGCCCCTGCTTTGATAAAGACTATGTAGGTTTACTTGGTCTTTTTATTTTATTCTCAGGTCCATGTTAGGAAAGGATTCCTTGCAAGCCTGTAAGACTGCCTTGCTACCTGGCAGTTTGGAGGTAAGTGCTATTTTTGTTTTTTTCTGCTGGGTACACAGAAATACGCATTGGCACTTATGGAGTTACTCCTGCTTGTGTGTAGGTGTCTTTTTGGCAGTTTTTTTATTTATGTGGGCTCTGTGTTTAGATTGGACTCTGAGAGGCTTTACAGTTTCTTTTGGAACTTTATTTTAGCATATTTTGGGTGCACTAGCTGCTGGCTTAGTAGCCTGTTAGGTTCTCCCGGCGGCGGTCTTCTCTGTGTATACATAGTAATGCCGGCCAGGAGGTTGTGTGATGCCCACGATGGGCGGAGCTTGGTGTGGCGCGGTAGTTTTTGCGCTCTTCCGCTCTGGGGGTTTATTTTTGTGCAGCAGCTGGCAGTGTGCGGTGTTTCCTGGGTCCGTTCCAGTGCTGCTGTTTTTCATCTGGGTGAAGTTCGTTTTTTTTTCTCTGGATATACTGTGGTCGTATCTTCTGACTGGTAGGGGGGTTATTTAGCACCTCAGTTGGACTGTTAAGTTGCAGAGGTGCTTGTAGGGTTACTTTATCATTTTTATTTAGTTTGTCATTTAAATATTTTGTAACGTTTTTTAAAGTGACAGTAACGTTATATTTTTTTTTAAAATTTTTATTTAATTTGTGTGTAATATGGACCAGGAAGACTTGCAAGCTTTGACTTGTAACCTATGTCTAGATGCTAATGTAGAGCCTCCTATCCCTTTCTGTTCCTCTTGTATAGAGAGGACTATGCAGTACAGGGATAGACTCTGATACAGAGCCTTCATTTTCTAAGGAGACTGTTGTCCAGGAGCCTTCTGTTCAAGCTGTAGCTCAGCTTTCTCCCCATTCCTCTGTCTCACTCCTCTTCACATGCACTGCCCTGCGTGTCGTCTCAGGCTAGTTTTTCTTTACAGGATTTGTCTACTCCCATATCCTCTGCTATATCTGATGCATTTTCTGCTTTTCCTGTGTTACAGGGTAAACGCAGAAGGACTTCTGACTCTGTTGCAGTTTTATCTAATGTTCCTTCTCATGGGACTGAGGAAGAAGATATTTCAGTAGCTTCTGAGGGTTAAATTTCAGACTCTGATAGTGTCTCCTTTGACTGATTCTGAGGTGGTTTCTTTCAGATTTAAGTTGGAGCACCTCCGTTTGTTACTCAGGGAAGTTTTGGCTACTTTGGATGATTCTGATTTGATGGTCATAGTTACTCCAAAGAAGGCTAGTAAGCTTAATAAGTTTTTTGATGTTCCCTCTGTGGCGGAAGTTTTTCCTGTTCCGGATAGGGTTTCAGAGATTATTTCTCGGGAATTGAAGCCTGGAATTCCGTTTTTCCCTTCTATTTTTAGTAAGATGATTCCTATTGCAGATTCTATTAAGGAATCTTGGCAGACAGTCCCTTAGGTTGAGGGAGCTATTTCCACTTTGGCCAAAAAGACCACTATTCCTATAGAGGATAGTTGTGCTTTTAAGGATACCATGGATAAGAAGTTGGAGGCTTTACTTAAGAGGATTTATGTTCACCAGGAGCTCCAATGGCAACCTGTTGTGTGTATTGCTACACTTACCAGTGTGGCTGCCTATTGGTTTGATGCATTGTCCGATTCTATTCTTCAGCAGACTTCTCTGGAGGAGATTCAGGATAGAATTAAGGCTTTAAAGTTGGCCAATTCTTTTATTGCAGAAGCCTCTTTACAGGTTGTCAAGTTGGGAGCAAAGATTTCTGGTTTTGCTGTTTTGGCTCGCAGGACTTTATGGTTAAGGTCCTGGTCTGCGGATGTATCATCTAAGTCTAAGCTTTTATCAATTCCTTACAAAGGGAAGACTTTGTTTGGGCCTGGTTTGGCTGAAATTATTTCTGATATTACTGGTGGGAAGGGACATTCTCTTCCTCAGGATAAGAGAAATAAACAGGTCGTCAGAGTAATTTTCATTCCTTTTGCAACTTCGCTGGTAAGTCTTCCTCTTCCTCCTCCAAGTAGGATCAATCCAGGTCTTCTTGGAGACATAATCAGTCCTGGAGCAAGAGGAAGCAATCTAAGAAGCCTGCCGCTGACTCAAAGTCAGCATGAAGGGTCCGGATTGCATGGGGGCAGGCTTTCTTTGTTCGCTCAAGCCAGGGCAAGGGATGTCCCAGATCCTTAGGTAGTAGATATTGTATCCCAGGGATACAAACTGGAGTTCAAGACTTTTCCTCCAATGGGCAGGTTTCATCTCTCAAGGTTATCGGTAAATCAGTTAAAAAAAGAGGCATTCTAAAGTTGTATCCAGGATCTTTCCAATATGGAAATGATCGTTCCTGTTCCAGTTCAGGAGCAGGGACTAGGGTTGTATTCCAATCTGTTTAACGTTCCCAAAAAGGAGGGAACTTTCAGACCCATTTTAGATCTCAAATTGGTAAACAAATTTCTCAAGGTTCCATCATTCAAGATGGAGACTATTCGGTCAATTCTACCTCTGGTTCAGGAGGGTCAGTTCATGACTACAGTAGATCTGAAGGATGCATATGTACATATTCCCATTCACAGGAATCAGCACAAGTTTCTGAGATTTGCTTTTCTAGACAAGCATTTTCAGTTTGTGGCTCTTCCCTTTGTTATTGCAACAGCTCCCAGTGTGTTTTAAAAGGTCCTGGGGGCTTTATTGGCAGTTCCCAGACTGCAGGGGGTTGCAGTAGCTCCTTACCTGGACGACATTCTAGTTCAGGCTCCATCTTTTCAACAAGCAAACTCCCACATGGAGTTGTTGTCTTTTCTGCGCTCCCATGGTTGAAAGGTGAATTTAGGAAAAAGTTCCTTGGTTCCGTCTACAAGAGTGGTATTCTTGGGAACCATTATAGATTCTCTGGAAATGAAGATCTTTTTGACAGAAGCAAGGAAGTCAAAGATGTTCGATTCATGTCTGGCTCTTCAGTCATCTCCTCGGCCGTTGGTGGCCCAGTGTATGGAGGTTATTGGTCTGATGGTTTCGGTGATGGACATCATTCCGTTTGCCTGGTTTCATCTCAGACCTCTGCAGTTACGCATGCTGAGACAGTGGAACGGGGATTATACGGACCTGTTTCAGAAAATTGTTCTAGATCAGGCTGCAAGAGATTCTCTTCCATGGTGGTTGTCTCAGGATCGTCTCTCCCAGGGAACCTGTTTTCGCAGGCCTACCTGGGTGATTGTGACCATGGATGCCAGTCTGCTAGGTTGGGGAGCTGTCTGGGGTTCTCTGAAGGCTCAAGGTTGGTGGAGACAGGAAGAATCGGTTCTTCCTATAAATGTCTTAGAGTTGAGGGCAATTTTCAATACTCTCCTAGCCTGGCCTCAATTGGTTTCAACTCAGTTTATCAGATTTCAGTCGGACAATATAACGTGTGTGGCTTACATCAATCATCAGGGGGGAACTCGGAGTTCATGCGGGGGAGTGGGAACTTCATCCGGAGGTGTTTTCCAGTTTGATTCTCAAGTAGGGTCAACCGGAGTTGGATCTTATGGCATCTCGCCACAATGCCAAGCTTCCGAAGTACGGTTTGAGGTCAAGGGATCCTCAAGCGGTTCTAATAGATGCTCTAGCAGTTCCTTGGAACTTCAGTCTGGCATACATGTTTCCTCCGTTTGCCCTTCTTCCTCGAGTTATTGCTCAGATCTGACAGGAGATGTCGTCGGTAATTCTCATTGCACCAGCTTGGCCTCGCAGGATCTGGTATGCAGATCTGGTGGAGATGTCATCCTTTCCACCTTGGAGTCTTCCATTGAGGAAGGACCTTCTACTTCAGTGTCTCTTCCTTCATCCAAATCTCGTTTCTCTGAAGGTTGATTCTATTTAAGCGTGGTTTTTCTGAGTCAGTTATTAAGACTGTTATTCAGGTGCGTAAGCCTGTGACTAGAAAGATTTATTACAAGACATGGCGTAAATATCTGTATTGGTGTGAATCGAAGGGCTACTCTTGGAGTAGAGTTAGGATTCCTAGGATTTTGTCTTTTCTCCAGGAAGGTCTGGAGAAAGCTTTTTCTGCTAGTACCCTGAAGGGTCAAATTTCTGCTTTATCTATTTTGTTACATAAACGTCTGGCAGATGTTCCCAATGTTCAGTCTTTTTGTCAGGCCCTGCTAAGAATTCGGTCTATGGTTACGTTTGTAACTCCTCCTTGGAGTCTTAATTTAGTTCTGAGAGTTCTTCAGCAGGCTCCGTTTGAGCCTATGCATTCTTTGGATATAAAGTTGTTAACCTGGAAGGTTTTGTTTTTGGTTGCTATCTCTTTGGCTCGAAGAGTTTCGGAGCTTTCTGCTTTCCAATCTCCTTCTCTTTTTTTTCATTCTGACAAGGTAGTACTTCATACTGCATTAGGTTTTCTTCCCAAGGTTGTTTCTGAAGAAATATTAATCAGGAAATTGTTGTTCCTTCTTTGTGTCCTAATCCTTCTTCTCATAAGGAAAGTTTGTTGCACAATCTGGATGTAGTTTGTGCATTGAAATATTATTTGCAGGCGACTAAGGATTTTTGCCAGTCTTCTTTATTTGTTGTTTTTTCTGGGAAACGTAAAGGTCAGAAAGCTATGGCTACTTCTCTTTTGTGTTGGTTGTGTTATTTGTTTGGCATATGAGTCTGCTGGTCAGCAGCCTCCTGAGATACTCACGTCTCATTTCACGAGGGCTGTTTCTTCTACTTGGGGTTTCAAGAATGGTGCTTCTGCAGGTCAGATTTGCAAGGCTGCCACTTGGTCATCTTTACACACTTTTTCTAAATTTTACAAATTTGATACTTTTGCTTCTGCTGAGGCTGTTTTTGGGAGAAAGGTTCTTCAAGCAGTGGTGCCTTCTGTTTAGGTTAACTGTCTTGTCCCTCCCTTATCATCTGTGTCCTCTAGCTTGGGTATTGATTCCCAATAGTAATTATGATGATCCGTGGACTCCCTGTGTCATTAGAAAGAAAATGAAATGTATTCTTACCTGATAATTTTGTTTCTTTCTTGACACGGTGAGTCCACGGCCCGCCCTCTATTTTAAGACCGTTTATTTTTCCATAAACCTCAGGCACCTCTGCACTTTATATTACTCTCTTTTCTCCTTTCCCGCTGGTCGAATGACTGGGGTTTGTGGGTAAGTGGAGTGGTATTTAGCATCTTTGGCTGTGGTGCTCTTTGCCGCCTCCTGCAGGCCAGGAGTGATATTCCCCAATAGTAATTAAGGTGATCTGTGGACTCACCGTGTCAAGAAAGAAACAAATTTATCAGGTAAGAATAAATTTCATTTTTTCCACCCTGAGTAAATATATGATGATCAGTGACTATACAGGGAACCAGTATATCTATAGGCAACATACAACCATCAGGCAATTTAGGATAAGGGTTTAGTGCTCTATGAATACTTAGCATAAGAAAAAAAGGACGTGCCAAAAGAAAAAAAAAATATATATATATATATATATCTTATCTAGAGTAAATTTTTCAGTTTGACGGAGGACACATTTCAAAAGATGTAGCCTACTCATTTATTTAGGTGATATGCAAACAATCATGTAAATCGGATCTGAGTACCACTATGCACGACTGACTGCTCTTAATTCAGGGGAGAACACCCTGGGGTGTGTCTGCAACTAGGATGGTATTGGAGTAATTAAAAACTAAGATTGATCAAAATGTAACCACCTGTGCGACCCATCTAGGCCTATATAGAACTATATTGGTTTTAGTATGCAAAGTATACAGGTATAAATAATGTGTGTATATTTTTTCCTCCAAATGTGAGGTATAATATAGATATCTTGCACCCATTAACAAGTAGCAATGAATCTAAGGTAGGGAATACATCATGGTGTAGTCGTTAGTAATGTGTTAATATACCTTGCCCCTTAAGGACACACAGATTATCCCTAGGGGTTAATAACATATACAGATTTGTCTCAGATGGTATAGCAGAGCATAAGTCAGTGTAAAGACTAGCTGTAAGAGCAGATATAGTACCAAAAACAGTTCATATAATAAACAAACTGTAAAACTAGCAAACATAAGTTAACTGTATCTATAAAGAAAAGTCTCATAAACAGGAGTGTAAGAGACTATACCCCTGTGATGAAAGTTGCGCAGATAGATGATGTCCCCATACTCTGTAGAATAGTCTGCCAGGCTATCTAGTGGTTCTCAGACAAAACTTTGTGTTTAGCCTCTACCAGGAAGCCTAGCCCACACCAACTGTCCGCACTGTCCAGGCGCCCGGAGACGGATATTCTGGCCTGCATATGGGGATGTAGAAGGTTCGTTGGGGAGCAAGTGGATAGATCCAATAGACAGTCAAAACTGCATCAGCAATGTGTAAAGCATTCCTCTCAGGAACAAGTTAGTTCCTCCAGTAAGATCGCTGTCTGGGCCCTTACCATTCACAGCCTCAGAAAGAATTATCTCCAGCATTATTTTGACTCCTTCCCTTGTCCATGCTGCAGTCGGTAGAAGTAAAGAATCACACCCAATAGGTACTGTTCTGGTGGGCAACTGCAGGGCCATGATAACTCTACGTGGTCTATACTAAATTGCTTGTTCCAACTTTAGGGCTCCATCCTTTAATAGTGAGACCTGCGGCTTCCCTCTGTGTTTCATCTCACATACTTCGGAGTCGGTATGCTTGGCATCCGCCCAAGGGTCCAATGACTGGGCCTGAATCGGGTATATTTCCCACTCACGAAAATCAGCTGCCTCTCTTGTAAAGTGTGCTACTAGAGGTCTACAGTGAGCAGCCGTTTCCTTGTCTTGAGTCAAATGTGTCTCATTTGTCCATGCGGTCGTCTTCTCAGGATCTGTAGGGACCCGATTAAGAGCCCTAATCATGTCATTTTCAATGTCCAGTAAGAAGGTCTGTATTATTACAGCAATATCTCCCATGGTGTCGACTATCACTCTATTAGAATTGCAGCGGCTTTACCCAGTGTCTTGGTGAGGATATTGATGCAGCAATGTCTGCTGCTATAGCTGCATTAAGCGTCCATGCGGTCGGTCTATAGGGCTTAAGTCAGGCTGTAGTCACGTCTTAGGCTTTAAAACTATTTTAAATGAAGTATAGAGTGCTGTTGCTTATGTGAGGCATATGAAAAGTCTCAAACAATGCCAAAAACTATTCATGAGCCTCCAAAAAGATAAATATTAACAGGAGCTCGTGACATACACGTCCTGTCGTTTCAGTAGTTGGCTCTGCCCCCGAGCACTTGTGTTTTCTTCTGTTAAGTGTGATCAGTCCACGGGTCATCATTACTTCTGGGATATTACTCCTCCCCAACAGGAAGTGCAAGAGGATTCACCCAGCAGAGTTGCATATAGCCCCTCCCCTCTACGTCACCCCCAGTCATTCTCTTGCACCCAACGACTAGATAGGATGTGTGAGAGGACTATGGTGATTTTATTATTATTATTTCTTCAATCAAAAGTTTGTTATTTTTTAATAGCACCGGAGTGTGTTATTCCTTCTCTGGTAGAGTTTGAAGAAGAATCTACCAGAGTTTTTACTATGATTTTAGCCGGAGTTGTTAAGATCATATTGCTGTTTCTCGGCCATCTGAGGAGAGGTAAACTTCAGATCAGGGGACAGCGGGCAGTTTATTCTGCAAAAGGTATGTAGCAGTTTTTATTTTCTAACAATGGAATTGCTGAGAAAATCCTGCCATACCGACATTATATCATGTATGTATAATTTACATTTTAGTATTATGGAGAATGGTACTTCACTGGAATTACACTGTGTATTTAAGACTTTAGCCTAATAGAAATACAACAGGCTTTTTAATAACTCTTAATTATGTTAAACGTTTTTGCTGGAATGTAAAATCGTTTTCATTTTCTGAGGTACTGGGTGAATAAAATGTTTGGGCACTATTTTTCCACTTGGCAGTTGCTGGATCTAATTATGACAGTTTTTAATCTCTCTCACTGTTGTGTGTGAGGGGGTGGGACCTTTTTTGGCGCTTTTGCTACGCATCAAAAATTTCAGTCAAAAGCTCATTGTTTTTTCCTGCATGTTCCGGTTTATCTCTACAGAACCCAGGGATCTTCAAAGCTAATTTGAGGGAAGTAATCTAACAGAGCTGTAAGATTGTAGTTGACTGTGATAAAAAACGTTTATTCTTTAACTTTTTTATGCCTCAGGGTTAGTTATTTCTTGCTACTGGGTACAAGCCTTTGCTAAGTTGCATTTGTTTTACAAAGCTGATTGATTTAATCTGTTATATATATTCAGTGCTTTTCAAGCACAGTTCGTTTTTTTCATTGTATTTTACTTGTATAGTATTTCCAAATTGCAAGTTTATTTGCTAGTTTGTTAAACATGTCTGATTCAGAAGATGAGACCTGTACTATTTGTACTAAAGCCAAGGTGGAGCCCAATAGAAATTTATGTACTAACTGTATTGATGCTACATTAAATAAAAGTCAATCTGTACAAATTGAACAAATTTCACCAAACAACGAGGGGAGAGTTATGCCGACTAACTCGCCTCACGTGACAGTACCTGCATCTCCCGCTCGGGACGTGCGCGATATGGCGACGCCAAGTACATCTGGGCGGCCATTACAAATAACATTACAAGATATGGCTACTGTTATGACTGAGATTTTGGCTAAATTACCAGAACTAAGGGGCAAGCGTGATCACTCTGGGTTGAGAACAGAGTGCACTGATAATCTTAGGGCCATGTCAGATACTGCGTCACAACTTGCAGAACATGAGGACGGAGAGCTTCATTCTGCGGCTGACGGTTCTGATCCAAACAGATTGGATTCAGATATTTCAAATTTTAAATTTAAGCTGGAAAACCTCCGGATTTTACTAGGGGAGGTGTTAGCGGCCCTGAATGATTGTAACACAGTTGCAATACCTGAGAAAATGTGTAGGTTGGATAAATATTTTGCTGTACCAACAAGTACTGACGTTTTTCCTATACCTAAAAGACTAACTGAAATTATTACTAAGCAGTGGGATAGACCCGGTGTGCCGTTCTCACCCCCTCCAATATTTAGAAAGATGTTTCCAATAGACACCACCACACGGGATTTATGGCAAACGGTCCCTAAGGTGGAGGGAGCAGTTTCTACTTTAGCTAAACGTACCACTATCCCAGTAGAGGATAGCTGTGCCTTTTCAGATCCAATGGATAAAAAATTAGAGGGTTACCTTAAGAAAATGTTTGTTCAACAAGGTTTTATATTGCAACCCCTTGCATGCATTGCGCCGATCACGGCTGCAGCGGCATTCTGGATTGAGTCTCTAGAAGAGAACCTTGGTTCAGCTACGCTGGACGACATTTCAGACAGGCTTAGAGTACTTAAGCTATCTAATTCATTCATTTCGGAAGCCGTAGTACATTTAATTAAACTTACGGCTAAGAATTCCGGATTCGCCATTCAAGCGCGCAGAGCACTGTGGCTAAAATCCTGGTCAGCTGATGTAACTTCTAAGTCCAAATTACTTAATATACCTTTCAAGGGACAGACCTTATTTGGGCCTGGTTTGAAAGAAATTATCGCTGACATTACAGGAGGTAAGGGCCACGCCCTACCTCAAGACAAAGCCAAACCTAAGGCTAGACAGTCTAATTTTCGTTCCTTTCGGAATTTCAAAGCAGGAGCAGCATCAACTTCCACTACTCCAAAACAAGAAGGATCTGGTGCTCGCTACAGACAAGGCTGGAGACCTAACCAGTCCTGGAACAAGGGCAAGCAGGCCAGGAAGCCTGCAGCTGCCACTAAAACAGCATGAATTGAGGGCCCCCGATCCGGGATCGGATCTAGTGGGGGGCAGACTTTCTCTCTTCGCCCAGGCTTGGGCAAGAGATGTCCAGGATCCCTGGGCGCTAGAGATAATATCTCAGGGATACCTTCTGGACTTCAAACACTCTCCTCCAAGAGAGAGATTTCATCTGTCAAGGTTGTCGACAAACCAAACAAAGAAAGAAGCGTTTCTACGCTGCATACAAGAACTATTGTTAATGGGAGTAATCCATCCAGTTCCACGGTCGGAACAGGGACAAGGGTTTTACTCAAATCTGTTTGTGGTTCCCAAAAAAGAGGGAACTTTCAGACCAATCCTGGATTTAAAGATCCTAAACAAATTCCTAAGAGTTCCATCATTCAAAATGGAGACTATCCGGACAATTTTACCCATGATCCAAGAAGGTCAGTACATGACCACAGTGGACTTAAAGGACGCTTACCTTCACATACCGATTCACAAAGATCATTTCCGGTATCTAAGATTTGCCTTTCTAGACAGGCATTACCAGTTTGTAGCTCTTCCATTCGGATTGGCTACAGCTCCAAGAATCTTCACAAAGGTTCTAGGTGCTCTTCTGGCGGTACTAAGACCGCGGGGAATTTCGGTAGCTCCTTACCTAGACGACATTCTGATACAAGCTTCAAGCTTTCAAACTGCCAAGTCTCATACAGAGTTAGTACTGGCATTTCTAAGGTCACATGGATGGAAGGTGAACGAAAAGAAAAGTTCACTCGTTCCACTCACAAGAGTTCCCTTCCTGGGGACTCTTATAGATTCTGTAGAAATGAAGATTTACCTGACAGAGGACAGGTTAACAAGACTTCAAAGTGCTTGCCGCACCCTTCATTCCATTCAACACCCATCGGTGGCTCAATGCATGGAGGTAATCGGCTTAATGGTAGCAGCAATGGACATAGTGCCATTTGCTCGCTTACACCTCAGACCACTGCAATTGTGCATGCTAAGTCAGTGGAATGGGGATTACTCAGACTTGTCCCCTTCTCTGAATCTGGATCAAGAGACCAGAAATTCTCTTCTATGGTGGCTTTCTCGGCCACATCTGTCCAGGGGGATGCCATTCAGCAGACCAGACTGGACAATTGTAACAACAGACGCCAGCCTTCTAGGTTGGGGTGCCGTCTGGAATTCTCTGAAGGCTCAGGGACAATGGAGTCAGGAGGAGAGTCTCCTGCCAATAAACATTCTGGAATTGAGAGCAGTTCTCAACGCCCTCCTGGCTTGGCCCCAGTTGACAACTCGGGGTTTCATCAGGTTTCAGTCGGACAACATCACGACTGTAGCTTACATCAACCATCAGGGAGGGACAAGGAGCTCCCTAGCAATGATGGAAGTATCACAGATTATTCGCTGGGCAGAGTCTCACTCTTGCCACCTGTCAGCAATCCACATCCCGGGAGTGGAGAACTGGGAGGCGGATTTCTTAAGTCGTCAGACTTTTCATCCGGGGGAATGGGAACTTCATCCGGAGGTCTTTGCCCAAATACTTCGACGTTGGGGCAAACCAGAGATAGATCTCATGGCGTCTCGACAGAACGCCAAGCTTCCTCGGTACGGGTCCAGATCCAGGGATCCAGGAGCAGTCCTAATAGATGCCCTGACGGCACCTTGGAACTTCAGGATGGCTTATGTGTTTCCACCCTTCCCGATGCTTCCTCGATTGATTGCCAGAATCAAACAGGAGAGAGCATCAGTGATTCTGATAGCACCTGCATGGCCACGCAGGACTTGGTATGCAGACCTGGTGGACATGTCATCCTGTCCACCTTGGTCTCTACCTCTGAAACAGGACTTCGTGATACAGGGTCCTTTCAAACATCAAAATCTAACTTCTCTGAAGCTGACTGCTTGGAAATTGAACGTTTGATTTTATCAAGACGTGGGTTTTCTGAGTCAGTTATTGACACCTTAATACAGGCTAGGAAGCCTGTTACCAGAAAGATTTACCATAAAATATGGCGTAAATACCTATATTGGTGTGAATCCAAAGGTTACTCTTGGAGTAAGGTTAAGATTCCTAGGATATTGTCTTTTCTACAAGAAGGTTTAGAAAAGGGTTTATCTGCTAGTTCATTAAAGGGACAGATCTCAGCTCTGTCTATTCTGTTACACAAACGTCTGTCAGAAGTGCCAGACGTTCAGGCTTTTTGTCAGGCTTTAGCGAGGATTAAGCCTGTGTTTAAGACTGTTGCTCCACCATGGAGTTTAAATCTTGTTCTTAACGTTTTACAGGGCGTTCCGTTTGAACCCCTCCATTCCATTGATATAAAGTTGTTATCTTGGAAAGTTCTATTTTTAATGGCTATTTCATCGGCTCGAAGAGTCTCTGAGTTATCAGCCTTACATTGTGATTCTCCTTATTTGATTTTTCATTCGGATAAGGTAGTTCTGCGTACTAAACCTGGGTTCTTACCCAAGGTAGTCACTAACAGGAATATCAATCAAGAGATTGTTGTTCCATCCTTGTGTCCAAATCCTTCTTCAAAGAAGGAACGTCTTCTGCACAATCTGGATGTAGTTCGTGCCCTAAAATTTTACTTACAGGCAACTAAAGAATTTCGACAGACGTCTTCCCTGTTTGTCGTTTACTCTGGTCAGAGGAGAGGTCAAAAAGCTTCTGCTACCTCTCTCTCTTTTTGGCTTCGTAGCATAATACGTTTAGCCTATGAGACTGCTGGACAGCAGCCTCCTGAAAGAATTACAGCTCATTCCACTAGAGCTGTGGCTTCCACTTGGGCCTTTAAGAATGAGGCCTCTGTTGAACAGATTTGCAAGGCTGCAACTTGGTCTTCGCTTCATACTTTTTCCAAATTTTACAAATTTGACACATTTGCTTCCTCGGAGGCTATTTTTGGGAGAAAGGTTCTTCAGGCAGTGGTTCCTTCTGTATAAAAGAGCCTGCCTATCCCTCCCGTCATCCGTGTACTTTTGCTTTGGTATTGGTATCCCAGAAGTAATGATGACCCGTGGACTGATCACACTTAACAGAAGAAAACATAATTTATGCTTACCTGATAAATTCCTTTCTTCTGTAGTGTGATCAGTCCACGGCCCGCCCTGTTTTTTAAGGCAGGTAATTATTTTTAAATTATACTCCAGTCACCACTACACCCTTGGTTCTTCCTTTCTCGTTGGTCCTTGGTCGAATGACTGGGGGTGACGTAGAGGGGAGGGGCTATATGCAACTCTGCTGGGTGAATCCTCTTGCACTTCCTGTTGGGGAGGAGTAATATCCCAGAAGTAATGATGACCCGTGGACTGATCACACTACAGAAGAAAGGAATTTATCAGGTAAGCATAAATTATGTTTTTTATTAAAGGGAGGTTCTGTCTACGTTAGAGGTTCCAGAGGCCGCGCTGTCTCTAGAACCTACGATACCTAAATTAGACAGTTTACGAAGACAGGAAAGTTCCTTTGACCTTTTCATGTGCCGGTTAAGATGGCGGACATTATTAAGAACGAATGGCAAATAATTGGTTCTTCCATTTCCTCCTTCTCTAGTTTTAAAAAGTTGTTCCCGGACTCCCAACTGGATTTGTGGGGCTCCATTCCTAAAATGGATGGTCTTATCTCTACGCTTGCTAAACGTACTACTATACCTCTTGAGTATAGTTCTTCATTCAGAGAGCCGATGGATAAGAAAATGGAAACCTTTATGAGAAAGAAGTTTCAACATACAGGTTTTTTGTTTCAACTGTCAGCTCCAGTTGCCGGAGCAGCTACCTACTGGTGCAACTCTTTGTCAGAACTCATTGAGGTGGAGTCTCCCCTCGAGGATATTCAAGACAGAATTAAAGCTTTGAGAATTACTAATTATTTTATCTGTGGTGCGAACATGCAAAGGCCTCTGGCTTTGCGGTCCTAGCCCGCTGGGCGCTCTGGTTGAAGTCTTGGTCTGCGGATATGACTTCTAAGTCCAGACTCCTTTCCTTTCTCTTCCCTTCAAGGGAACGATTTTATTTGGTCCAGGCCTGGATTCCATTATTTCTACAGTTACCGGAGGCAAGGGGTGTCTTCCTACCACAAGATAAGAACAAGTGTAAGGGAATCTTATAATTTTCATTCTGACAAATCACAACGACAACGATCCTCCTCCAAGCCCGAGCAACCCAAGAGTACTTGGAAGCCGGCTCAGTCCTGGAATAAATCCAAGCAGAATAAGAAGCCCGCCGAAAACAAATCGGCATGAAGGGGTGCCCCCGATCCGGGTTCGGATCGTGTAGGGGCAGATTGTCTCTTTTTTTCAGACGCCTGGTTAAAGGACGTACAGGATCTGTGGGTCCTGCAGGTGGAATTTCAGGGATACAAGATAGGCTTCAAATCTCACCCGGCAAGGGGCAGATACCTTCTTTCAAATCTTTCTACCAGACCAGAAAAGAGGGATGCCTTTCTAGGGTGTGTTCTGGATTTATACTCCTTAGGAGTTATTGTCCTGGTGCCTATCGCATGAAGAGGTTTGGGGTCCACCCAATTCTGGACCTAAAGTGCTTAAACAAATTTCTCCTGTAATTCAGGAAGGCCAGTTTATGATCACTATATATCTGAAGGACACTTACATTCATGTTTGAATCCACAGGGAACACTTTCAGTTCCTGGGTTTTGCATTCCTGGACCAGCACTTCCAGTTCATTGCTCTTCCATTTGGCCTATCTGCTGCTCCAAGAATCTTTACGAAGGTTCTGGGGGCTCTTCTAGCCATTGCCAGAACTCAGGGTATTGCAGTAGCCCGATACTTCTGGTTCAAGATGTTCTGGTGCAAGCACCATCCTTTCATCTTATGGAAGAATTCTCGGAGTCCCTTCTCAGTCTTTTTCGATCACATGGATGGAAGATAAACTTTGAAAAGAGTTCTCTTATCCCAAGTACCTGGGTGGAATTCCTGGGTACTATAATAGACTCCATATCCATGAGGATATTTCTAACCGACTCGAGACGTGCAAGCGAGCTTCAACATTTCTTGCCCTCCAGATCTCCTTGAGACTCTCTGTGGCTCAGTGTATGGAGGTGATTAGTCTCATGGTGTCCTGCATGGACATCATTCCTTTTGCCAGGTTTCATCTCAGACCTTTACAACTGTGCATGCTGAGGCAGTGGAATGGCGATCATTCAGATCTGTCTCAACAGATTGTATTAGACAGCCGGTCGAGAGAATTTCTCTCTTGGTTGCTCTGTCCAGATCATCTGTCCCGAGGGACATGCTTCTTTAGACCTTCCTGGGAGTTTGTGACTACAGACACAAGCCTATCCGAATGGCGAACTGTTTGGTGTGCCAGGAAGCCACAGGGGTTGTGGACTAAGGAGGAGTCCTCCCTCCCGATTGAATATTTTGGAACTACGGGCAATCTTCAAGGCCTTGAAGGCTTGGCCACTTCTGGGTTCGTCCCAGTTTATCAGATTCCAATCAGACAATATAAGCTTGGTGGCTTACATCAATCATCAAGGGGGAATGAGAAGTTACTTGGTGATGAAGTATCTCAGATTCTGGAATGGGCAGAGGCCCACATCTGTTCGCTGTCAGTGATACACATTCTGGGTGTGGACACCTGGGAGGCGGATTTTCTCAGAAGGCAATCCTTCCATCCAGGGGAATGATCTTTTTCCTCCATTACCGCTTCTTCCTCGAGTGGTGGTCCGCATAAAGTAGGAGCGGGTATCGGTAATCCTGATTGCTCCATCGTGCCCGCAAAGGACGTGGTTCGTGGATCTAGTGGGGATGTCCTCATCTCCTCCATGGAAGTTACCTTGTCGCAGAGACCTGCTGATACAAGGTCCATTTGTTCATCAAAATCTAGATTCTCTGAGGCTGACTGCGTGAAGATTGAACGCTTAGTCTTAGCCAAGAGAGGTTTCTCAGAGTATCATTGATACTCTTATTCAAGCTAGTAAACCAGTTACTCTCTGTATCTACCACAAGGTGTGGAGGACCTACTTATTCTGCTGTGAAGAGCATGGTTTTTCCAGGCACAGAGTTAAGGTTGCCAGGATCTTATCTTTTCTCCAGGATGGGATGGAGAAGGTCCTTTCTGCTAGTTCCCTGAGGGGACAGATTTCGCCCCTATCGGTTTTATTGCACAAGAGACTGGCTGAGCTTCCAGACGTTTAGTCCTTTGTTAGAGGGACACTGAACCCAAATTTTTTCTTTCGTGAATCAGAGCATGCAATTTTAAGCAACTTTCTAATTTACTCCTATTATTTTTTCTTTGTTCTCTTGCTATCTTTATTTGAAAAAGACATCTAAGCTAAGGAGCCAGGCAATTTTTGGTTCAGACCCTGGACAGCCCTTGTTTATTGGTGGGTGAATGTATCCACCAATCAGCAGGAACAACCCAGGTTGTTCAACAAAAATGGGCCGGCATTTAAACTTACATTCTTGCTTTTCAAATAAAGATACCAAGAGAATTGAAGAAAATATGATAATAGGAGTAAATTAGAAAGTTGATTAAAATGGCATGCTCTATCTGAATCACAAAAGATAAAATGTGGGTTCAGTGTCCCTTTAAGGCTCTGATTAGGATCAGACCTGTTTAGATCTTGGGGCTCCTCCTTGGAGCCTAAATCTTGTTCTTCGGGTTTTGCAACAGGTTCCGTTTGAGCCTCTGCATTCCATTGACATTAAATTGTTATCTTGGAAGGTTCTCTTTTTAACCAAATAGTGAAGCCAAAGCTTCAAGATAGAGAAAGTGCGCTAACAAGCTGAAAGTATACACACCATATAAGGAATTGAAGTGAAAATTTAATAAACATATAGAATAAGATACACAAATATATACACTAAAAATAGGGACGTCTCCCTGTAATGTAAATAAAACTAGGAAAAAATCCTAATGAAAAACAGGTTAAAACCTATAAATGATGAATAATGCAGATACTAATTGATAATCTATGACATAAAAAAGATATAGCATAAAAATGATAATTAAAAGATATGGCATAACAGTGATATCATAAAATAAAACTTAAAAGACAAGCACCAAGTTCATATGTATCAACACAGTGCAGGTGGCCGTATGCAAATGAATGCCGATATTGGAACAGTGGAAAGAAAATAACGGCTTGTACCACAAATAGATACAGTTTACTGTACCGTAAGTCAAGAGAGTGTTCAGAGGGTGTTACCGAGGAGAAGAAATCCTTCGGTCAAGGCTTGGACCGCAGCTGCAGTAACTGCCGTTCCTGGAGATAGAAGTGTGCAAACCTCTGCACATGTGAGTCGGCGTCTGACGTCACAGGCTTCTCATCGGCTCCTCTCAGGGTGTTACTCGCTGCTCCAGCAGCGTAAAGGAAAAGCAGCTGATTGCTGTGTCCTGGTGGGAACTTTCTGTGAAAGCAGACTTGGCTGCTGTAGGTATGCTTAATGATCCAATACAATAGTGGGGCACAAGTTATCCCTCACCTTGGGATATTCAAAGATGCTGGTAACCCGGGTTTAAAGTTGCAGTACAGGCTGTACTGAAATATCCCTTGCTGTTTCAAAGTCACAGTGTCACAGTGTCACAAATGCAAGCGACGTGTTTCGCCCTCCCTTGGGCTTTATCAAGATCTTTATTTGAAAAAGACATCTAAGCTAAGGAGCCAGGCAATTTTTGGTTCAGACCCTGGACAGCCCTTGTTTATTGGTGGGTGAATGTATCCACCAATCAGCAGGAACAACCCAGGTTGTTCAACAAAAATGGGCCGGCATTTAAACTTACATTCTTGCTTTTCAAATAAAGATACCAAGAGAATTGAAGAAAATATGATAATAGGAGTAAATTAGAAAGTTGATTAAAATTGCATGCTCTATCTGAATCACAAAAGATAAAATGTGGGTTCAGTGTCCCTTTAAGGCTCTGATTAGGATCAGACCTGTTTAGATCTTGGGGCTCCTCCTTGGAGCCTAAATCTTGTTCTTCGGGTTTTGCAACAGGTTCCGTTTGAGCCTCTGCATTCCATTGACATTAAATTGTTATCTTGGAAGGTTCTCTTTTTATTGGCAATTACCTCTGTGCGCAGAGTTTCTGAGATCTCTGCTTTGCAATGTGAGCCCCCTTACCTGATTTTTCATGCAGATAAGGCAGTTTTACATACTAAATTAGGTTTTCTTCCTAAGGTTGTCAGATCGCAACATCAATCAGAAGATATTGGTTCCTACCTTGTGTCCTAATCCTCCTCCTTCAAAGGAACACTTACTTAACAATTTGGATGTGGTTCGAGCCTTGAAGTTCTATCTTCAGGCTACTAAGGAGTTTAGACAATCTTTCTCTTTGTTGTCTATACGGGGAAGCGTAAGGAGCAGAAGGCTACTTCGACTTCCCTATTTTTTTGGTTAAGGATAGTCATCCGCTTAGCTTACAAGACAGCAGGACATTGTGCTCCTGAGAGGATTATGGCTCATTCCACTATAGCGGTGGCTTCCTCTTTGGCCTTTAAAAACGAGGCCTCTATGGATCAGATTTGTACCTGTCTTCCTTACATACTTTTTCAAAATTTTACAAGTTTGATGTTTTTGCTTCGGCTGAAGCAGCTTTCGGGAGAAAAGTTTTGCAGGCTATGGTGCTCTCAGAATAGGATTTGCCTCTTCCTTTTTGGTCCCTCCCGTTATTAATTCAGTGACCTCTGGAACTTGTGTATAGTTTTTCCAACAGTAAGGAATGAAGCCGTGGACTCTCCCTATCTTCGGAAGGAAAACATAATTTATGCTTACCAGATAAATTCCTTTCCTTCCGGATAGGGAGAGTCCATGGCCCCCTTCCATTTTTTCTTGTCTATGGGTGATCCCCTATTATTTCTTTTATTCTTCTAGCACCGTTTATACCCTAATTTGTCTCCTACTTTTCCGTGTTCCCTCGGCATAATGACTGGGGTAATGAGGAAGTGGGAGGGATATTTAAGCCTTTGACTGGGGTGTCTATGCCTCCTCCTGGTAGCCAGGTGTTTTATTTCCCAACAATAAGGAATGAAGCTGTGGACTCTCCCTGCCAGGAAAGAAAGGAATTTATCTGGTAAGCATAACTTTTGTTCCCTTTTCCAGCTATAGTTGGCCTAAAAACTTAAGCTTTTTCTATCTGTTGTATGCTTTGTAGGTGTGGCCGTAAAATAACTCTTAAGTGGTTACCAACCATCACCAACAGATCACTATCAGCATTAACATTTTATAATATTACCTGCAGGGTCTGAATGGTCTTGTTTCTTACGGCCCTATGATCTAAAGCTCTATACAATGACAAGATTATTCAAGAAGTCTTGCCACTACTACAAGGTCCCTCAAAAAGCCATTAAGCTAACATTTTGCCTTTCTAATATCCTTTCTCACTATGCAGGTTTCTAAATTTCAATGTATTTCATTACAATATATGTTATTTCTCTACATGCTCTTGTTTTTGATAATTACACCCCAAGTCTTTTATGTAATATTTTTGGATTTCCTATAAAGTAGATCCATTCTATCATCTTTTTTAAAACTTGCTTTTGTCTATTTCATTTTTATATTTTGAGTATTACATAACTGTTCAATTATTTTTCTTTAAACACTAGGGATTGTTCCATATAGTTCACCTCTCCGATGCAATTTGTAACGTGGTCTATAGATATATTATTCTTCCACCTCTGAGGGTAACAGATGGTGGCATGAATGTAACCTCTATATTAAGATCCAAAAATATACTCTAAATGTGTAGGTACAAATTATTTCATTCTGGTGGTAAGAATCCACGATCCATTACTGCTAGGAATTACTCATAACCTACCACTAGGAGGAGACAAAGATTCCCAAACATCTCTATAAAACCCCTCCCACCTCAGTTTCCTCATTTTTGTATTTGCCTTCGCTGGAGGTAGTTGAAGAATGTATTTGATTTAACAGAGAGATGGTTTTACAGTCTATGTTGAGGCCCATTTTCCCCTAAGAGTACAGTGTTAGAGGAATGTGTATGAAGTATGGTTAGTGGCTCATTTTTCACCTCATGGAAAAATTTGTCATAGACCTTCCATAACTGGTCGCAGGGACTTGTCTTTAGCCTCTATGGATCTACAATATACTTCTATTCCATAACATCTGCTGATATTCTTCAGTTTGGCTTTTCTACTGGTTTACTGGTAGATGAGTGTTATTATATTTCTCTTGCTAGGTGTATCCAGTCCACGGCTTCATCCATTACTTGTGGGATATTCTCCTTCCCTACAGGAAGTGGCAAAGAGAGCACACAGCAGAGCTGTCCATATAGCTCCCCCTCTAGCTCCACCCTCCAGTCATTCTCTTTGCCGGCTCTAAGCACTAGGGTCTCTCTACGGGAGGGTAAAGTGAATGTGGTGTTAGATTTGTAGTTTTATAGCTTCAATCAAACGTTTGTTATTTTTAAATGGTACCGGTTTGTACTATTTACTCTCTAGCAGAAAAGGGATGAAGAATTCTGCTGAGAGGAAAATGATTTTAGCATGTTGTAACTAAAATCCACTGCTGTTCCCACACAGGACTCAGGAGTACCAGAAAACTTCAGTTGGGGGGAACAGTTTGCAGGCTTGACTGCAATGAGGTATGTTCAGTCATTTTTTTTCTAGACAAGACTGAGATAATGCTAGAAGACTGACAAGATCCCCATGTGGGGAGGGTAAGCTATGTTCTGTGACTTAGTATAGGATTGAATGCTTACTTAACAGGGCTCAATAGGCTGGTTGACACTAATGCAGGGCAATTGATTATTTATTTTAAGAAATACTCGTTTGAGACACTTTTTAAACACTTTGGAGTGTTTTTCTGGGGTTATTTTCCACATGGCATAAATTGTCACCTAGAAGTGATTTTGGTAGGCCTTACAACTCTGGAGTGGGAGGGGCCTAATTTCGTGCCTCAGATTCGCAGTTAGTATTGAAATACAGTTTCATGCTGCTTCACATGGAGGGTCCAGCTGCTGATTGAGTACTTAAAAGAAGCTTTATTTCCCCAAAACTGATCCCTAAGGGCAGGTAGGACCACAGCAGTAAGCTGTGGCAAGGTGCTGTAGTTCATTAACCGGTTGTTGGCTTTAGGCTGCTCCGGTTTGGGCATTAAGGAGTTAATCGTTCTGAAACTTGTGGTGCAATCATATTAAAGCCTTAGGCACATACTGTGAAAATTTCAAAGAGTTTGGTGCATTTTTCACTGTTTTGTAAAATTGTGTGCTCTTTTTCTTAAAGGCACAGTAACGTTTTTTTCAAATCTATCATAAGATATGGCGAAAATATCTTTGTTGGTGTGAATCCAGGGGTCACTCATGGAGTAAGATTAGGATTCCCAGGACGTGGGCTTTCCTCCAAGAAGGATTGGAGAAAGGATTGTCATCTTGACCCTTAAGAAGACAGATATCTGCTCTTTCTATACTTTTACACAAGTGTCTGGCAGAGGTCCCAGACGTACAGGTGTCTACTCAGGCTTTAGGAGAGTCTAGCCTGTCTATAAGACTGTGGCTCTGCCATGGAGTCGAAATCTAGTTCTTTCAGTTCTTCAAGGGTTCCGTTTGAACTGTTACATTCCATAGATATTAAGTTGTTATCTTGGAAAATTTTTGTTTTGGTATCTATCTCTTCTACTCGAAGAGTTTCAGAGTTATTTGCCTTACAGTGTGATTCACCTTCCACTGCAGATAAGGTAGTTTTTACGTTACATACCTGTTTTTCTTCATAACAAGAATATTAACCAGGAAATTGTTGTTCCTTCTCTGTATTCGAAGAAGGAACGTCGGTTAAATAATCTTAATATGGTTCGTGCTTTAAAGTTCTACTTACAAGCAACCAAGGATTTCAGACAAACATCTTCCTCTGGTGTTGTCTATTCTGGTAAGAGGAGAGGTCAGAAAGCGACTGTTACCTCTCTTTCCTTTGGCTGAAAAGCATCATCCGTTTGGCCTACGAGACTGCTGTCCAGCAGCTTCCTGATACAATTACTGCTCATTCTTCCAGAGCAGTGGCTTCCACATGAGCTTTTAAAAACAAAGCTTCTGTTAAACAGATTTGTAAGGCTGCGACTTGTTCTTCGCTGCATACTTTTTTCAAATTTTACATATTTGATACTTTTGCTTCCTTGGAGGCTATTTTTGGGAGACAGGTTTTACAAGCAGTGGTGCCTTCCGTTTAAAGGGTACCTGCCTTGTTCCCTCCCTTCACCCGTGTCCTAAAGCTTTGGTATTGGTATCCCACAAGTAATGGATGAAGCCGTGGACTGGATACACCTAGCAAGAGAAAACAGAATTTATGCTTACCTGATAAATTACTTTCTCTTGCGGTGTATCCAGTCCACGGCCCGCCCTGGCTTTTAAGTCAGGTAATAATTTTTTTGTTTAAACTACAGTCACCACTGCACCCTATGGTTTCTCCTTTTTCTTCCTAACCTTTGGTCGAATGACTGGGGGGTGGAGCTAGAGGGGGAGCTATATGGACAGCTCTGCTGTGTGCTCTCTTTGCCACTTCCTGTAGGGAAGGAGAATATCCCACAAGTAATGGATGAAGCCGTGGACTGGATACACCGTAAGAGCAAGTAATTTATCAGGTAAGCATAAATTCTGTTTTTCTTTCGTAAGATTGAGAGTCTATAGGTGTCGATAACATGTGGGATATATTTCCTGCCACTAGGAGGAGGTGAAGAACCCTCACAAGAGCTTTATCCCTCCCACCTCCTTTCCCTACCCAGTTCTTGTCCTCCAAGGAGAGAGGGTGAGGGAGTTTTGAGACCCAGTACCCCTTTTCAACCTTGACTAAGGGAAGACTTCAATTTCTCCAAGATTTCCCTTAGGGGCCCCGTCCCTTAGCCTCTACTTGATGGGTTTCTGGTATATCTGCAAGTATCCTCTGCCATATATTTACTTTATCTGGATGGGTTCTCTACTGGATCAGCATTCTGAGAGGGAGAAAAGACTTAGCAAGCTAGTCTTAGCAAGCTAGTAAGATACAGTGGAGGGCTGCTGTAGTTCAGGTAAGTGATTTAAACATTGGGTGACATTTTTCTGAGGTTAAACCATTTGGGTTTTTTCTGAATTACTGGGGTTCTGTACATATAGGCTGTTTGTTGTATTTTGGGTAAATACACTTGATATTTGAAATCTTTGGAATATATATTTATTTCTATTTACTCTGTTTTGCTTATTTTGGAGTCATGTCTATACCCTTTTCTAATATGACTGACCCATTGGGAGAGAACCCTAGGGAACATACTGCACCACAGAAACATACTGCAGTCAATTATCCCTGTTTATTATGCAAAACTGTTCCAGTGCACCAACGAAGCCAATTGTGTACCATATCTCCAGTTCACAACCTATAATCCTGTCAGTATGGCATCTGGAAGACATTTAGTGCCCATGCCTATTTATATGGCACAAGGGGATTCCACTGATATTTCTCTAGAGTTTAAAACAAATATTCAAAAAAATATGAAGGGGCTTTTAGTGGCCATCCCCAAACCAAGTAAGTGTAAGCTGTAGTGTGCAGGGTCCTATACCCCAGGCTCAGTAACCTCCTTAGGACTACTAAGCAGAGTCAGAGCTTTGTAAGCTAAGGGTGAAATCTGTTCTGAGGACCCTAACCCAGCAACTGAGCCAGAGACTGATACCAAGTTTAGATTTAAAGTTGACCATATATGCTTCCTGCTTCAGGAGGTTTTGAATACTTTACAACTTTCAGGACCAAATCCAGAGGATTCCAAACCTGTAAATAAGTTGAATCAGGTCTTTAAATGGACATTAAACACATTGGGATATTAATATAAATTGTTTAATTGCATGTTTTAAAACAACTTTGCAATATAATTTCATTATCTATTTTTTTTCTCCTTTCCTGTAATTTAATTCTGAATATCAGGGGTGGAACTACCATTGGTGCAGCAGGTGCAGTCGCACCAGGGCCCAAGAGATGGAGGGGGCCCATAACAGCTAGTCTATACATAGTTGTTTGCAGAATGTTTACAATCCTATTGCAGGGGAGCCTTTCATTAGTGCAGGTTGTAGGTCCATCTGTCTATCGATCTATCCCCAAAATCATTATACAGAGCAGAATGTATATTATTATTTCTCTTGTAAGGTGTATCCAGTCCACGGATCATCCATTACTTGTGGGATATTCTCCTTCCCAACAGGAAGCTGCAAGAGGATCACCCACAGCAGAGCTGTCTATATAGCTCCTCCCCTAACTGCCACTACCAGTCATTCTCTTGCAGCTCTCGACAAGAAAGGAAGTAGCTAGAGAAATGTGGTGTTTTTATTTAGTTTATCTTCAATCAAAAGTTTGTTATTTTCAAATGGTACCGGAGTTGTACTATTTTAGCCTCAGGCAGAAAGTAGAAGAAGAGTCTACCTGTGGAAATTGATGATCTTAGCAGGTTGTAACTAAGATCCATTGCTGTTCTCACACATAACTGAAGAGAGAGGTAACTTCAGCTGGGGGAATGGCGTGCAGGGTCTCCTGCTATGAGGTATGTGCAGTTTAAATTTTTCTAGAGAAATAAATATGCTAGAAAATGCTGTTAATACCGGATTTATTTAAGGTAAGCCTGATTACAGTGATTTAATAACGACTAGTATCATGCTTGCTGTAAAAGGTAATATTCTTATTACTTTCTCACATTACTGAAAAATAAAACGTTTGCTGGAAGTGTTTAAATGTTTTTTTTATACATATTGGTGATAAAACTTTATTGGGGCACAGTTTTTTCCACATGGCTGGCTAGATTTTGCCTAGGGATAGTTTTGTTAGGCCCTCTCACTGTGAATACAGGTTTGGAAGGGCCTATTTTCGCGCCTAAATGCGCATTCGATTTTGCAGCTTGAGGCATCCAGTTTCCCTGAAGGAGTCCCCTGAACACTTAGGACCTCTCTAAAGGGTTTTTGTGCCTTTCAAAGTCGTTATATGGGCAGGTAGGGCCACAGCAGAGCTGTGGCAGTTTGTTGTGACTGTTGAAAAACGTTTATCGTTTTTTTGATCCGGTTTTGAAACTAAGGGGTTAATCATCCATTTGCAAGTGGGTGCAATGCTCTGTTAGTCTATTATACACACTGTAAACATTTCGTAAGATTTACTGCTTTTTTTCACTGTTTTTCAATTTCTGACAAAATTTGTTTCTCTTAAAGGCACAGTACCGTTTTTATTTTTTGCTTGTTTACATTTATCAGTGTTTTCCAAGCTTGCTGGTCTCATTGCTAGTCTGTTTAAACATGTCTGACATAGAGGAAACTCCTTGTTCATTATGTTTAGAAGCCATTGTGGAACCCCCTCTTAGAATGTGTACCAAATGTACTGATTTTACTTTAAGTTATAAAGATCATATTCTGTCTTTAAAAGATTTATCACCAGAGGAAACTGACAAGGGGGAAGTTATGCCGACTAACTCGCCCCACGTGTCAGAACCTTTGACTCCCGCTCAAGGGACACCCGCTCAAGAGGCGCCAAGTACATCTAGCGCGCCCATGGCGTTTACTTTACAAGACATGGCGGCAGTTATGGATCATACCCTTACAGCGGTATTGTCCAAACTACCAGGATTACAAGGTAAGCGAGACAGCTCTGGGGCTAGAAAAAATACAGAGCACTCTGACGCTTTAGTAGCTATATCTGATATCCCCTCACAATATGCAGAAGCTGAGGCAGGAGAGCTTCTTTCTGTGGGTGATTTTTCTGACTCAGGGAAGCTGCTTCAACCTGATTCTGATATGTCAACATTTAAATTTAAGCTTGAACACCTCCGCGTGTTGCTCAGGGAGGTTTTAGTTTCTCTGGATGACTGTGACACCATTATAGTGCCAGAGAAATTGTGTAGATTGGATAAATACTATGCAGTGCCTGTTTACACTGATGTTTTTCCAATACCTAAAAGGTTTTCAGAAATTATTACTAAGGAATGGGATAGACCAGGTGTACCGTTCTCTCCCCCTCCTATTTTTAAGAAAATGTTTCCAATAGATGCCGCTACACGGGACTTATGGCAAACGGTCCCTAAGGTGGAGGGAGCAGTTTCTACCCTAGCTAAGCGTACAACTATCCCCGTCGAGGACAGTTGTGCTTTCTTAGATCCAATGGATAAAAAGTTAGAGGGTTACCTTAAGAAAATGTATATTCAACAAGGTTTTATTCTCCAGCCTCTTGCATGCATTGCCCCAGTCACTGCTGCTGCGGCCTTCTGGTTTGAGTCTCTGGAAGAGGCCTTACAGGTAGAAACTCCATTGGATGATATACTTGACAAGCTTAAAGCGCTTAAGCTAGCCAATTCATTTGTTTCTGACTGGACTGAAGGAGATCATTTCTGATATTACTGGAGGAAAAGGTCATGCCCTTCCTCAGGATAGGTCTAACAAATTAAGGACCAAACAAACTAATTTTCGTGCCTTTCGAAACTTTAAGACTAGCGCGGCATCATCTTCCTCTAATACAAAACAAGAGGGAAATTTTGCCCAGTCCAAGCCGGTCTGGAGACCTAACCAGGCTTAGAACAAAGGTAAACAGGCCAAGAAGCCTGCTGCTGCCTCTAAGAGAGCATGAAAGATTGGCCCCCGATCCAGTAACGGATCTAGTAGGGGCAGACTTTCTCTCTTCGCCCAGGCTTGGGCAAGAGACGTCCAGGATCCCTGGGCGTTGGAAATTGTGTCCCAGGGATATCTTCTGGACTTCAAAGCTTCTTCCCCAAAAGGAAGATTTCACCTTTCACAATTATCTGCAGACCAGATAAAGAGAGAGGCATTCTTACATTGTGTTCAAGACCTCCTAGTTATGGGAGTGATCCACCCTGTTCCAAAGGAGGAACAGGGGCAAGGATTCTATTCAAATCTATTTGTGGTTCCCAAGAAAGAGGGAACCTTCAGACCAATCTTAGATCTCAAGATCCTAAACAAATTTCTCAGGGTCCCATCTTTCAAGATGGAGACTATTCGAACCATCCTACCTATGATCCAGTAGGGTCAATACATGACTACCGTGGACTTAAAGGATGCTTATCTTCACATTCCTATACACAAAGATCATCATCGGTTTCTCAGGTTCGCCTTCCTAGACAGGCATTACCAGTTTGTGGCTCTTCCCTTTGGGTTAGCTACGGCACCAAGAATCTTTACGAAGGTTCTGGGGTCACTTCTGGCGGTCCTAAGGCCGCGGGGCATAGCAGTAGCCCCTTACTTAGATGACATTCTGATACAGGCGTCGAATTTCCAAATTGCCAAGTCCCATTCGGACATTGTTCTGGCATTCCTGAGGTCTCATGGGTGGAAAGTGAACGAAAAGAAGAGTTCTCTATCCCCTCTTACAAGAGTTTCCTTCCTGGGAACTCTGATAGATTCTGTAGAAATGAGGATTTACCTGACAGAGGCCAGGTTGTCAAAACTTCTAAATTCCTGCCGTGTTCTTTATTCTACTTCTTGCCCTTCGGTGGCTCAGTGTATGGAAGTAATCGGCTTAATGGTAGCGGCAATGGACATAGTGCCGTTTGCCCGCCTACATCTCAGACCACTGCAACTCTGCATGCTCAGTCAGTAGAATGGGGATTACACAGATTTGTCCCCTCTACTAAATTTGGATCAAGAGACCAGGGATTCTCTTCTCTGGTGGCTATCTCGAGTCCATCTGTCCAAAGGTATGACCTTCCGCAGGACAGATTGGACAATAGTAACAGATGCCAGCCTTCTGGGCTGGGGGGCAGTCTGGAACTCTCTGAAGGCTCAGGGGTCATGGACTCAGGAGGAGGCTCTCCTTCCGATAAACATTCTGGAATTAAGAGCGATATTCAATGCTCTTCAGGCTTGGCCTCAGCTAGCGGCAGTGAGGTTCATCAGATTTCAGTCGGACAACATCACGACTGTAGCTTATATCAACCATCAAGGGGGAACATGGAGTTCCCTAGCGATGTTGGAGGTTTTAAAGATAATTCGTTGGGCAGAGATTCACTCTTGCCACCTATCAGCTATCCATATCCCAGGAGTAGAGAACTGGGAGGCGGATTTTCTAAGTCGACAGACTTTTCATCCGGTGGAGCTCCATCCGGAGGTGTTTGCACAGTTGATTCAACGTTGGGGCAAACCAGAACTGGATCTCATGGCGTCTCGCCAGAACGCCAAGCTTCCTTGTTACGGATCCAGGTCCAGGGATCCTAAGGCAGCGCTGATAGATGCTCTAGCAGCGCCTTGGTCCTTCAGCCTGGCTTATGTGTTTCCACCGTTTCCTCTGCTCCCTCGTCTGATTGCCAAGGTCAAGCAGGAGAGAGCATCGGTGATTTTGATAGCACCTGCGTGGCCACGCAGGACTTGGTATGCAGATCTGGTGGACATGTCATCCTTTGCACCATGGACTCTGCCTCTGAGGCAGGACCTTCTACTTCAGGGTCCTTTCAACCATCTAAATCTAATTTTTCTGCGGCTGACTGCTTGGAGATTGAACACTTGATTTTATCAAAGCGTGGTTTCTCCGAGTCGGTCATTGATACCTTAATACAGGCGCGAAAGCCTGTCACCAGGAAAATTTATCATAAGATATGGTGTAAATATCTTCATTGGTGTGAATCCAAGGGTTACTCCTGGAGTAAGGTCAGGATTCCTAGGATATTATCTTTTCTCCAAGATGGATTGGAGAAGGGTTTGTCAGCAAGTTCCTTAAAGGGACAGATTTCTGCTCTGTCTAATCTTTTGCACAAACGTCTGGCTAAGGTTCTAGATGTGCAGGCGTTTTGTCAGGCTTTAGTCAGAATTAAACCTGTGTTTAAACCTGTTGCTCTGCCTTGAAGTTTAAATTTAGTTCTTAAGGTTCTTCAAGGGGTTCCGTTTGAACCTTTGCATTCCATAGATATTAAGCTCTTATCTTGGAAAGTTTTGTTTTTAGTAGCTTTCTCCTCGGCTCGAAGAGTTTCGGAGTTATCTGCTTTACAATATGATTCTCCTTATCTCATTTTTCATTCCGATAAGGTAGTGTTACGTACCAAACCTGGTTTTCTACCTAAGGTGGTATCTAATAAAAATATCAATCAGGAGATTGTTGTACCGTCACTGTGTCCTAATCCTTCTTCAAAGAAGGAACGTCTTTTACACAATCTTGACGTGGTTCGTGCTTTAAAGTTTTATTTACAAGCTACTAAAGATTTTCGTCAAACATCTGCATTGTTTGTTGTCTACTCTGGACAGAGAGGAGAGGCCAAAAGGCTTCGGCAACTTCTCTTTCTTTTTGGCTAAGGAGTATAATACGCTTAGCTTATGAGACTGCTGGCCAGCAGCCTCCTGAAAGGATTACAGCTCATTCTACTAGAGCGGTAGCTTCCACATGGGCTTTTAAGAATGAGGCTTCTGTTGAACAGATTTGTAAGGCGGCAACTTGGTCTTCGCTTCATACTTTTTCAAAATTCTATAAATTTGATACTTTTGCTTCTTCGTAGGCTATTTTTGGAGAAAGGTCTTGCAGGCAGTGGTGCCTTCCGTTTAAGCACCTGCCTTGTCCCTCCCTTCATCCGTGTCCTATAGCTTTGGTATTGGTATCCCACAAGTAATGGATGATCCGTGGACTGGATACACCTTACAAGAGAAAACAAAATTTATGCTTACCTGATAAATGTATTTCTCTTGTGGTGTATCCAGTCCACGGCCCGCCCTGTCATTTTAATGCAGGTGTGTTTTATTTTTAAACTACAGTCACCACTGCACCCTATGGTTTGTCCTTTCTCTTGCTTGTCTTCGGTCGAATGACTGGTAGTGGCAGTTAGAGGAGGAGCTATATAGACAGCTCTGCTGTGGGTGATCCTCTTGCAACTTCCTGTTGGGAAGGAGAATATCCCACAAGTAATGGATGATCCGTGGACTGGATACACCACAAGAGAAATAAATTTATCAGGTAAGCATAAATTTTGTTTTTTGCTTTCTACTTAGTTACCTTCGGGGGGCCCCAGAAGAATCTTGCACCAGGGCCCTCTGTTGAGTAGGTCTGTCACTGCTGAATATTTGGGGCTTTCTAATTCATGTTAAACATGGAAGCACATATACAGCTATATTCCACACAGTCATTGGCTGCACACTCTAGTAGGCAATGTATAACCATTCCTAATTGGCTTCATTGTATCAAGTTACAATATGGCGGCGCGCACTGCTTTATGAACATTAACTTACTCCTTTTTTTTTTTTCCTCTATTTAATCTAATATAATTTTTTAAAGATGTACAAATTATTCTCAGGCTAATCTTTACTCTGAATTCATAGTTCAAGCGCTGATTTATTTAGTATATAATGTCCCTTTACAACTGCATTAAAGTCCTTAAGATGGCTAATGATTTAATTTGTAATGTTTTTAACATCAAAATTGTTGTAAAGAATGTCGATTGCTGTTTTATTAAGAAGAGCTTTTTGGCTTAAATCTTGGTCAGATGTTATGGTCTCTAAGAATAGGCTATTATCAGTTCCTTTTGAAGGGAAGATGCTTTTTGGATCAGAATTGGATTCTATTATCAAAACTGGCACCTGAGTGAAAGGGGCTTTCTTTCCTCAGGGCAAGAAGTCTAAGGGAAAGTACAAACAAATTGTTTTTTTTTCCTTTTGCTCCCCTAGAGATAAAAAGTCCCCCTTCAACCAGAAGTCTGAATCCTCTAGGCCTTCCTGGAAGCCAGGGTCTTCTTGGTCTAGGAACAGACCAATAAGCCCAATTCTAATCAGAAATCTGCATGAAGGGTCGGCCTCCTGTCCAAAAGTACTTCTGGTAGGGGACAGATTGATTTGGTTTCAGAAGGCCTGCTCTAGATTATTTCAGGATGCCTGGGTTCTTAATATCATCTCCCAGGTTTATCACTTAGGTATTTGCACCAAACCTCTCTGGGAACAGTTTCATCTTCCTCACATTCCAGAGGATCCTGTAAAGACAGCTGCCTTTGTTATATGTGTTAAAGACTTAGAGGACATGGGAGTAAACCAACCTGTTCCAAGCTCTCGACGGACTGAGTTTTTATTCCAATCTCTTCATTTTTCCAAAGAAGGGAACTTACTGTCCTATTCTGGACCTAGAGACTGAGCAAATTTGTTTGCGTAACTTCTTTCAAAATAGAAACAGTCCATTCTGTTTTGCCTCTACTTCAGGAAGCTCAGTTTATGACAACCATAGATTTACACATCCCAATTAACAAGGATCATTTTCAGTTTCTAAGATTTGATTTTCTCAACAAACATGATCTATTTTTGGCCCTCCCTTTCACTTTAGCTATAGCACCACACATCTTCATGAAGGTATTAGGGGCTATCAAGGCAGTGATCAGAGCACAGGAAATCTCCATTGCCCTTTATTAGGATAATATTTTGGTTCAAGCTACATCTTTCTCTGGCTACTCCTCATACCCACAGAATGGTCTCTTTCCTTCAGGAGCATGGATGGGAAATCAGTGTCCCCAAAAGTTCTTTATCACCAGCGACAAGGGTGGTTTTTCTGGGAGTGATAATAGACTGTTCAAATGCACTTGTTTCTTAAGGATACTTGCAGAACCAAACTTCAGTCTGCCTGTCGTTCCCTACAGAATGCTCATTCTCTATCTCTAGCGGAATATATGGAAGTGGGTACCTTTTGCTCGCTTTCATCTTCGTTCTCTCCAATTTTCCATGCTTCAACAGTGGTCAAGGGGTTGTTTCCATCAGAAAGATAGATAGAGCTCAGTTCTGCAATCAAACTATCTCTCTCATGGTGGAGGTAAAGTCCCTATTTGACCTTTTGAAGCTTCTTTTCTTCGACCTATCTGGATCGTAGTACAAGTCACTGTTTGTGAGTCCCGGAGGGTGCAGGGAGCATGGTCTCCTCAGGAGCTGAGGTTACCTATCGACATCCTAGAACTTCTTATGATCCTATGGGCCCTTAGGTCTTGGCTTCTTTTCAAACAGGAAAAATTATTTTGGTTCCAGTCCTTATTTTCTGTAGTATCTTCAGAAAATATTATTCAGGAAAGTTCCTTCACTGTGGAAAAACTGCCTCCAAAAAGAGTAACTTCTCATTCTACTAGAACTGGATCTACTACTTAGGCCTTCAAAAATGACACCATCTTGGAACAGATTTGCAAGGTGGCAACATGATCTTCTATCCATACCTTTTCTAAATGTTACCATTTTGTTATGTATGCTTCTTCCGAAGCTGCTTTTGGTAGGAAAGTCATTCAGGTCGCAGTGTCCAGCAAATAGGAACTACTATCATTTTGTCTCACCCATCCTTAACATGAACTATCAGGTTGGGTATTGTATCCCAGATGTTATAGACACCTATGGACTCTCATCTTACAAAAGAAAACAGAATGTATACTTACTGATTAAAATTCTTTCTTTTGGGATGAGTCCATAGAACCTGCCCGTTTTTTTGCTATATGGGCAACAGTTCTTTTTTTGCACCTCTTAACCCTGCTTCCTGTCTTTCCTTCCTTTAATGTGTCTCTGCTCTGCTATAGGTAAACTGAGTGCCGAGAGGAGGGATTAAAGTTCTTGTTAAGGTTCTTGTCCTTCTCCTAGTGGCAGGAAATATAATCCCACATGTTATGGACTCTCATTCCGAAATAAATTTATCAGTAAGCATAAATTCTGTTTTTATATATATCCTTATGTGGGGACAGGTATACCTCGCTTTAGAGCACTTCACTTTACAGCGCTTCACTAATAAAGCATTAATATGGAGCTGAAGTTCAACCTCCAAGGGTTTTGAAACAGTACTGTCCTCATGAGATTGCGAGAAAAGCACCATTTTGTTATGCTCAGTTTGGTCTGTTAACGGCAATGCAGTTGACTCTGTCTCAGTGTTGTAGTCTAGCAAATTTTACTATAGTAATTCACTATTTTACAAGTACTGTTCAGTTTTTATTTGATACTGTGAACCGAATACCACCCCCCTTTTTTTTTTTTTTACTCCGTTTTCTCCAACATAGGTGTGTCCGGTCCACGGCGTCATCCTTACTTGTGGGATATTCTCTTCCCCAACAGGAAATGGCAAAGAGCCCAGCAAAGCTGGTCACATGATCCCTCCTAGGCTCCGCCTACCCCAGTCATTCTCTTTGCCGTTGTACAGGCAACATCTCCACGGAGATGGCTTAGAGTTTTTATTATTCAATCAAGAGTTTGTTATTTTAAAATAGTGCTGGTATGTACTATTTACTCTGAAACAGAAAAGAGATGAAGATTTCTGTTTGTAAGAGGAAAATGATTTTAGCAACCGTTACTAAAATCGATGGCTGTTCCACACAGGACTGTTGAGAGGAATTAACTTCAGTTGGGGGAACAGTGAGCAGACTTTTGCTGCTTGAGGTATGACACATTCTAACAAGACGATGTAATGCTGGAAGCTGTCATTTTCCCTATGGGATCCGGTAAGCCATTTTTATTACAGAGTAAATAAGGGCTTCACAAGGGCTTGTTAAGACTGTAGACATTTTCTGGGCTAAATCGATTCATATATAACATATTTAGCCTTGAGGAATCATTTAATATGGGTATTTTTGTAAAATAATATCGGCAGGCACTGTTTTAGACACCTTATTCTCTAGGGGCTTTCCCTAATCATAGGCAGAGCCTCATTTTCGCGCCGGTATTGCGCACTTGTTTTTGAGAAGCATGACATGCAGTCACATGTGTGAGGAGCTCTGATACATAAAAAAGACTTTCTGAAGGCGTCATTTGGTATCGTATTCCCCTTTGGGCTTGGTTGGGTCTCAGCAAAGCAGATACCAGGGACTGTAAAGGGGTTAAAGATAAAAACGGCTCCGGTTCCGTTATTTTAAGGGTTAAAGCTTCCAAATTTGGTGTGCAATACTTTTAAGGCTTTAAGACACTGTGGTGAAATTTTGGTGAATTTTGAACAATTCCTTCATATTTTTTCGCAATTGCAGTAATAAAGTGTGTTCAGTTTAAAATTTAAAGTGACAGTAACGGTTTTATTTTAAAACGTTTTTTGTACTTTGTTAATAGTCTCCCAAGGTTATCTTCTGGAATTCAAGGGGCCTCCCCCAAGGGGGAGGTTCCACAGGTCTCAATTGTCTTCAGACCACATAAAGAGACAGGCATTCTTGCATTGTGTAGAAGACCTGTTAAAAATGGGAGTGATTCATCCTGTTCCATTAGGAGAACAAGGGATGGGGTTCTACTCCAATCTGTTCATAGTTCCCAAAAAAGAGGGAACGTTCAGACCAATCTTGGATCTCAAGATCCTAAACAAGTTTCTCAAGGTTCCATCGTTCAAAATGGAAACTATTCGAACAATTCTTCCTTCCATCCAGGAAGGTCAATTCATGACCACGGTGGATTTAAAGGATGCGTATCTACATATTCCTATCCACAAGGAACATCATCGGTTCCTAAGGTTCGCATTCCTGGACAAGCATTACCAGTTCGTGGCACTTCCTTTCGGATTAGCCACTGCTCCAAGGATTTTCACAAAGGTACTAGGGTCCCTTCTAGCGGTACTAAGACCAAGGGGCATTGCAGTAGTACCTTACTTGGACGACATTCTGATTCAAGCGTCGTCCCTTCCTCAAGCAAAGGCTCACACGGACATAGTCCTGGCCTTTCTCAGATCTCACGGATGGAAAGTGAACGTAGAAAAGAGTTCTCTATCTCCGTCAACAAGGGTTCCCTTCTTGGGAACAATAATAGACTCTTTAGAAATGAGGATTTTTCTGACAGAGGCCAGAAAAACAAAACTTCTAAACTCTTGTCAAACACTTCATTCCGTTCCTCTTCCTTCCATAGCGCAGTGCATGGAAGTAATAGGTTTGATGGTAGCGGCAATGGACATAGTTCCTTTTGCGCGCATTCATCTAAGACCATTACAACTGTGCATGCTCAGTCAGTGGAATGGGGACTATACAGACTTGTCTCCGACGATTCAAGTAAATCAGAGGACCAGAGACTCACTCCGTTGGTGGCTGTCCCTGGACAACCTGTCACAAGGGATGACTTTCCGCAGACCAGAGTGGGTCATTGTCACGACCGACGCCAGTCTGATGGGCTGGGGCGCGGTCTGGGGACTCCTGAAAGCTCAGGGTCTTTGGTCTCGGGAAGAATCTCTTCTACCGATAAATATTCTGGAACTGAGAGCGATATTCAATGCTCTCAAGGCTTGGCCTCAGCTAGCGAAAGCCAAGTTCATACGGTTTCAATCAGACAACATGACGACTGTTGCGTACATCAACCATCAGGGGGGAACAAGGAGTTCCCTGGCGATGGAAGAAGTAACCAAAATCATTCAATGGGCGGAGACTCACTCCTGCCACCTGTCTGCAATCCACATTCCAGGGGTGGAAAATTGGGAAGCGGATTTTCTGAGTCGTCAGACATTACATCCGGGGGAGTGGGAACTCCATCCGGAAATCTTTGCCCAAATTACTCAATTGTGGGGCATTCCAGACATGGATCTGATGGCCTCTCGTCAGAACTTCAAGGTTCCTTGCTACGGGTCCAGATCCAGGGATCCCAAGGCGACTCTAGTAGATGCACTAGTAGCACCTTGGACCTTCAAACTAGCTTATGTATTCCCGCCGTTTCCTCTCATCCCCAGGCTGGTAGCCAGGATCAATCAGGAGAGGGCGTCGGTGATCTTGATAGCTCCTGCGTGGCCACGCAGGACTTGGTATGCAGATCTGGTGAATATGTCATCGGCTCCACCATGGAAGCTACCTTTGAGACAAGACTTTCTTGTTCAAGGTCCGTTCGAACATCCGAATCTGGTCTCACTCCAGCTGACTGCTTGGAGATTGAACGCTTGATCTTATCAAAACGAGGGTTCTCAGATTCTGTTATTGATACTCTTGTTCAGGCCAGAAAGCCTGTAACTAGAAAAATTTACCACAAAATATGGAAAAAATATATCTGTTGGTGTGAATCTAAAGGATTCCCTTGGAACAAGGTAAAGATTCCTAAGATTCTATCCTTTCTTCAAGAAGGATTGGAGAAAGGATTATCGGCAAGTTCCTTGAAGGGACAGATTTCTGCCTTGTCTGTGTTACTTCACAAAAAGCTGGCAGCTGTGCCAGATGTTCAAGCCTTTGTTCAGGCTCTGGTTAGAATCAAGCCTGTTTACAAACCTTTGACTCCTCCTTGGAGTCTCAACTTAGTTCTTTCAGTTCTTCAGGGGGTTCCGTTTGAACCCTTGCATTCCGTTGATATTAAGTTATTATCTTGGAAAGTTTTGTTTTTGGTTGCAATTTCTTCTGCTAGAAGAGTTTCAGAATTATCTGCTCTGCAGTGTTCTCCTCCTTATCTGGTTTTCCATGCAGATAAGGTGGTTTTACGTACTAAACCTGGTTTTCTTCCGAAAGTTGTTTCTAACAAAAACATTAACCAGGAGATAGTCGTGCCTTCTTTGTGTCCGAATCCAGTTTCAAAGAAGGAACGTTTGTTGCACAATTTGGATGTTGTTCGCGCTCTAAAATTCTATTTAGATGCTACAAAGGATTTTAGACAAACATCTTCCTTGTTTGTTGTTTATTCTGGTAAAAGGAGAGGTCAAAAAGCAACTTCTACCTCTCTCTCTTTTTGGATTAAAAGCATCATCAGATTGGCTTATGAGACTGCCGGACGGCAGCCTCCTGAAAGAATCACAGCTCATTCCACTAGGGCTGTGGCTTCCACATGGGCCTTCAAGAACGAGGCTTCTGTTGATCAGATATGTAGGGCAGCGACTTGGTCTTCACTGCACACTTTTACCAAATTTTACAAGTTTGATACTTTTGCTTCTTCTGAGGCTATTTTTGGGAGAAAGGTTTTGCAAACCGTGGTGCCTTCCATTTAGGTGACCTGATTTGCTCCCTCCCTTCATCCGTGTCCTAAAGCTTTGGTATTGGTTCCCACAAGTAAGGATGACGCCGTGGACCGGACACACCTATGTTGGAGAAAACAGAATTTATGTTTACCTGATAAATTACTTTCTCCAACGGTGTGTCCGGTCCACGGCCCGCCCTGGTTTTTTAATCAGGTCTGATAATTTATTTTCTTTAACTACAGTCACCACGGTATCATATGGTTTCTCCTATGCAAATATTCCTCCTTTACGTCGGTCGAATGACTGGGGTAGGCGGAGCCTAGGAGGGATCATGTGACCAGCTTTGCTGGGCTCTTTGCCATTTCCTGTTGGGGAAGAGAATATCCCACAAGTAAGGATGACGCCGTGGACCGGACACACCGTTGGAGAAAGTAATTTATCAGGTAAACATAAATTCTGTTTTTTTTTTTTTTTAAAAAAGAGTTTTTACTTAATTTAGGGGTTGACAACTCTCTCTAAGGGTTCTGAGGATAAATATATACAAGTAATCAAGGTAAGGTATACAATACGGATAAGCACTCCCCTCTGGTTAGAACCGCTGCCTTCCAACAGTCTCTCCCAAAGGCTGCTGTATCAATATAGGTTGTAGAAGGAGGCACTGGTTTATGGGGGGTTCCCAAGGATTCCGCTCTGTCCACGATTCTTCCAAGAAGACTGTATGTCTCTGATGAGAAATTTCACATTGGCGTAGTGTTTCCAAACACCTTGTAAACAAGTGTAAAATACTCACAGAATAGTATTAGATAAACGACTCCACAAGCGGTCAGGAAAAGGAACAACACTTCTTTGGATATAAAAGGTATCTCTCTTATTCAGCTCAACGTGTTTCAATGGTTATGTCACTGCAAACGTCCTGTGTTGGTTAACGAAGCTTCATTTACAGCAAAAATATAAATGTCCTTTAATACAACTCATAACTTTTTTGTTATCTTTGAGACGTCTAACATCAAATTTTAGAGGGCTTTTATACAAAGTTAAAGTGTATTCTACATAGCAATATATGGATCTGTTAATACAAATTACTCATGTCTCTCTTTTTCACCGATGTATTGATATTTATGTTAGTCTATATAAATCACCTAAGCATTAATTTGCCTGTTTACTATGAGAATTTTGAAAGAAAATGTTTATTATAAGCGGTTTAACTGACCTATATTTCCTCTCTGTGTCCGAAAAGCCTTTTTTCAACACTCAGTTGTTTATTTCTAAAGAACTGACAACACAATCTAACTACCATCTCTCATTTGAAATGTAACAGCATGTGATAGGAACAAACATAAACGGACCTGTTTGAGAACTTCCACACACAAAACAACTTGAAAGGGAACTGGATAAGAAAGCGGTCTTTTAATATATTGGCTGTTAATATATGAATTGTTTAGGTATGCATTTCCTTCTTAATACAGGGAGAGTCCACAGCTGCATTTCTTGTGGGAAATACTGAACCTGGCCACCAGGAGGAGCTAAAGACACCCCAGCCAAATGCTTAAATACCTCCCCCACTTACCTCATCCCCTTGTCATTCTTTGCCTTTCGTCACAGGAGGTTGGCAGAGAAGTGTCAGAAGATTTGGACTGGAGTTTTTTAGTAGTCTTGTCAGCCTCTCAGTGAGAGCATTGATGAGAGTTAGTCTGGAGATGCAGGGTGAGTCTTTCTGCAAACCCATCCAGATTCATGTTAACAGCTTCTAAGCAATCAGCATTGATGAGTTTCGCTGCCTGCTTTTTCATCACTCAAGTCCATGTCAGAAATGATGCTACAATCTATCACACTTGAAGGACGGTGTTTCTGTTTTACGGCATAGATTCCAGTAAGATCGTTTCATTTTTTTTACACACGTTAACACTAGAAGACAGGGTCTCAGTGGGACTCCTTTTATCTTTATGGAATCAAGGGTTAATATCTCCTGAGGGGGATAGTTGAACAGTGGGGTTTAATCGTATTGGTTTATTTGATTTTTGCTGCTTTCTGTGTGTGTTTTTGGACTCATAGGCTTATACAGAACGCACAGGTTATTTACTTGAGAGCGGTGCAGTTTTATTTAGCTTGGCGGGCTTTTCCTTTAAGGCTGTGACACACTGCAAGCGATGCGGCGTGAGGCGAATCAGCTGCTTCGCATCACTTCTGAAGATCAAATATTTCATCTCTGAGCGCTCAGCTACGCGACCTGACGCAGCAGAGTGCTCAGAGATGAAAAGGCAGGACACACTGAGCGCGCACAGCCGCATCTACACGCTGCGTGCCGCTCCGCTTGCAGTGTGTCAGAGCCTTTAGCAAGGGCGGGTGTGGTCACGTTTTCCATTTCCTATTTCTGACTGAGTGACTACGGAGAGGAGCAAGCTTTCTCTATTCTGTCTGGGTCATAGGAGGTGGTGAGTGCCCCAGCCATTGGGGGTTTAAGATGCCGGCTTTTCTCTGATTTGAATAGGGTTACCCTAGTTATGGAGGATTCTGATATTTTAGAGGGTGATGCCTCTACGACCAAATTTGATACCTGTGTATATTGCGAGGAGGCCCGGGTAGTCCAGCCCTCTCAATTATGTTTCGTATGCCGCATTAGGGTGTTTTCATCAAACAATTTTGAGATGTTAGATGCCACTCAGCCGTCCGCATCTCAGGAATCTCCGTGCCGTGAGACGTGTCCCCTACAGTCATCTTATCCTACACATGCAGCTTCCCCTTACACCTCTAATCCTCCACCTGGAGGGGGCCTTTTTCCTCCAGTCATTACTGTGCAGTTCCGTATGGCCATGTCTGCGGCCTTAGCTGTCTTGCCTAGTACGGTTACGCACAAGTGGGAGGTTAATCCTTACACCCCTGCCCAGGGAGCATCATGTAAAGTGACGATCAGATCAGTCATCTGGGGATGCAGTCCTCTCTGAGGCTTCAGAGTATGGACCTTCTGGGTCGGAGCCTGATACTTCTATTCCTCCGGCAGAGGAGGATTACGCTTTTAGATTTAGAGTGGCTCATCTATGCTTGCTTCTAAGAGAGGTTTTGGCGTTATTAGAGGTTCCTAGTACTGATCTGCCAGTCGAATCTCAGAACTCTACATCAGAAAGCGAACTTGATTAAGACGTGGGAAGGATGGAGATCCTATTCCCTTTCGTCTAATATATATATATATATATATGTATATATATATTTATTTTTTTTAATGATCCCTGTTCCAGGCTCTAGAGTGGGTTGTGTTGTTACACATGCCTACTTGGCTATCACTTTTTGTACTCTTGCCCATTTAAGAAAAGTTTTATTCTTAGACCCTTTGGTTGTTGAGGAAACACTTTTTAGGAAGATGTTTTCGTCATAAGGGATATTTATTTAAGGACGACTTGTCACATTTTACGGAGGCTTCCGGGTTGGAGCATCTGTCTCGATTCGAGGTGAAGGTTCACTCGATATTCTCGAGAATAATTTAAGCCATTGGAGCTTATATTTCCTAAAATTGATTTTTTTGCAAACGTCTAAACCTTTAGTCCACAGCCAGCTGTGGTAACTACCTACTATGCGGAAAGTTTGCAGTTTGAAACCAGCTGCAGCTATTTTTGCACCTTGTCTGTGTGCTAGCAAGCTGTTTGTTGCTCTGTCAGATATGATTTCTATGTGCTAATCTTTCTCTCAACTTGAGAGGAGAGCGAATCTGAGAGAACACTTTTTTTTCTCTTGTTCCTTTAGTGCGGTCCAACGTCAGGATCTCCACTGAGCCGGAGTTATTCAGGTGGTTTTTGGAGCCGACTCAGTTCGGACATATGTCTACTCTGTATGGGCCTTCCTAACCTAGATGGAGGGACCTGTTTCAGGTCCTATCCTGGATTATGTTGGGGACTGCCTATCGCTTCTTTTCAGGCGTTTAATTCAGGATCATATAGGATCCATGGGTCCTAGAGGCTTCTATCTAGGGAACTTTTCCTGCTCCTGATCCTGTCTTTCTGACAGGGAGAGTATCTATTGCGGTGTGAAGTTTGTTTTTCAAACCGCTGTTGGTTTTTGTGGCCTCATAGAGGGAGTGAAAACCTGTATTATTTGGAACCTATGGGTCTTATAGTCGGTTATTTATGTCTCCTCGTTCCCGAGGGAGACTATAGAGTACTCTCTACCTTTTTTTTATGGGAGTAACAGTGTAGATTACTGTCACAAATGGATATCGTGCCCTTTCATTCCTCCTTGGGTTCCGGTTACTCTAGACCATTCCTTTCTGTACTTTGGTTCGTTCAGTCTCGCTACTGATCTAAAATTTGTTAGGTTCTAGAGTTTTCTTTTGGCAGTGACCAGAACACAGATCTAATGGTCGCTTCCCATGTCTTGGCGATTCTGGTTTAATTAGCATCTTCTCGTCTGATAAGGGTATCGTGGGGATTTCATCTGTCTTCCTCGATCCTTGGAGATGGATCTACTCCGGAGTTTCTAGTGTAGGCAGCAGGATAGATTCCTGGATGCTTATTTAGTCTTCTTAGACAGGTAGACCTTTCTTGGGGTTTTTGTGAAGTTATGAGTTAGCTTCATCATATCGTGCCTTCCAGCCCTGCTTCGGGCCATCACTAGCTCTGTGTTGAGGATTGATCATCATCCAGATGGACTTTATTCCTTACGCAAGGACTCATCTCTGATGAGGCTTGGTGCGGGCGGAGGCAGTGGAGTGGCACTGTTTAAATATGTCTTAACATATTTACCTGGACTATGGGTGGAGTCAATAGCTCTTCAGTGTGCTTGTCAGGATCTCCCTGTTTTCTGTGGAACATCCTTTCTTTTGTCACCCGGGGTGGTTTTGATTTCTGTCACATATCCGTCAGGCTGATGAGGGCGTACCTAAGGTGGGCCTGGAAGATCAGGATGTCTTTTCCCTCCTGTTCTTCTTTTCCTATGGATCTTCAGTCTCACAGTTTAACGACTGGGTTCATCCCAGTTTAAGGATTCTAGCCGGTCTTATTTTGCTGCCTTGAATCTCCTGAGTTGGTTTCTCCCTAACTCTCAGGGTAGTATCTCTGTTGGGTTATGGGCAGAGGCTCGCTGTCAGCAACCCTCTCTTCGGGGGTGATCATCCGGGTCAGATGTTATCCGTTTATCTGAATTATAACTGGTAGAGGACGCCAAATGATAATCTCTAGACGTTCAGTCTCTATTACAGTTTACCCTTTATGGGTTGTGGGGCTGCTTGGATTGTGGTTCCCGATCTAGAGTTTTTTCCTCAGGGAAGTTTCTTTGTGGCAGGGATCTGCTGAACAAGGTCTCTTTGCTTCCTTGAATCCTTTTTGCTGAGGCGGACTGCGAGAGGTCGATTAGTTCTTAGCCGCAGAGACAATTTTTTCTGAGTGGTTATGGTCCTGTCCCTTTTCATCTGTTAAGTGTGGAAGACCCCTCAACTGTGATGGAGCAGTGTCCATCCTGGCACACTATTCAGCCTGCCAGGGTTCCTTCCTTTCTCCAGGATGTTCTGGAGAAGAGCCTCTTAGCTGATTACCTGTTGGATCAGTTTTGGCCCTGTCTGTTTTTTCTTTTTGGCACCAGAGGCTCGTTGAGACTCTGGATGTACAGTTTTTGTCATGGCTCTGACTGCGTTCAGGCCGGTGTATTGTTCTGATGCTCTTTCTAGGGGTTTTTGGATCATGCCCTTCTGGTCTTGGCATCGGAATACTTTTGTTCCTATGCGTGAGGTTGTCTTTAAGTTGTTTTTTTAGAGGTCCTTACGTCTCAATGTTACTTCTGAGTTTACTGTCTTACGTTGCGACCCTCCTTATTGGGTTTTGCATGATAGTAAGGCTGTCCTACAGAACCAGTTAGGGTTTCTTCCAGGTGGTGTTAATTCGAACTTTTCAGTGGAAAATTTGTAGTCTATTTTTTATATCCTATTCCTTCTTCACGAAGGAAGGTTTTTTCATACCTGTAATAGAACCGTACCTTTCAGTTCTATATTCTGCCTATTTAGGAATAGACAGTTCTATTTATTTATGTCTGGAAAGCGTACGTCTTGATAAATCCCCCCCAGTGGTGAAACGCGTTGACCAGGACTATACCTAACTTTGCTCTGTGCTATTGTTCAACTGGTACAAACAGCCTGCAAGTACAGTGAATTTCAAGCCAGAAAAACGACAGCTGTATTAGAACAGTTCTATTACAACAAACTTGGTTTTCAGCTTTCTACCTGTATCGTTCAGAAATTTCAGCAAGAACGATCCCACCACTACTAGTGGTATTCACCATTGATCAGAAAGATCCAAGTCTAAAAAGCGCAATTTGTTGCTAACAAAGGTGATACATATTGTTGCCATTTGTTTCACTACAATTCACTGTGGATCAGGACACCCAGACGGCTCATCACAAGACCGCATCAACCTAAGAGGTATACAAACCGCTGTGAGTGCATCAATTGGAGAGGTATACAAACCATTGTTGAGCGCACCAATCAGAGTGGTATATAAACCATTGTGACCGCACCAACTTGAGAGGTTTATGTGTCAGTTACTGCAACAAATCTGGAGGTATACAGACCGCTGTGACCGCACCAGTCTGAGATGTATATAAACCTCTCTAGGACTGCACTAAATCTGAGAAGTATAAAACTATCCCAAAGTTGAGGTATTTGTATATTATCTCTTTTTCATCGTTTGAATAAAAATATAATCCAGGGAGGTATTTTTTTCCTTTGGCTGGGGTTCAGTATTTCCCACAAGTAATGAATGCAGCTGTGGACTCTCCCTGTACAGAAGGAAAGGAAATTATCTGGTAAGCATAATTTATGTTTTTACGTTCTAACTTAGATGAGTTAGATATGCTTTTTATACTTTTTTATATGTATGCTAATTAGGTTTTATTTTAACTGCTAAAATAAGCAGTATTCATTTCCCAAATAGGTTTTTAGGATATCGGGTGTAAGTCTGACCTCATCCAATGAGATATCAGATACGTTTTATGCTTGTGTATTTAAAGCCGCCTGCGATGCGGCATTGTATATGACTTTTTATATGCCGTACTATGGTTTTAACTGCTCTTGAAAAAGACGGTATAACAGTTGAAACGCGTTTAGCAGAATAAGATACCTTTTACATCCAAAGAAGTTTTGTTCCTTTTCCTGACCGCTTGTGGAGCCTTTTATCCAATACTATTCTGTGAGTATTTTACACTTGTTAAGGTGTTTGGAAACACTACGCCAATGTGAAATTTCTCATCAGACGCAGATACAGTCCTCTTGGAAGAACCGTGGACAGAGAGGAATCCTTGGGAACCCCCACCCCCCCCATGAACCAGCGCCTCCTTCTACAACCTATATTATGAGGATAAGCCTTCTAATTGTTTAAGGTTTTTCTTATTCCAGATGCGGTCTTTGAGATCGTTTCTAGCGAATGGTCTAAGCTAGGTAATTATTTTAATCCTGCAAGGTTTAAGAAGTTATCTTTTACCTGCCTTTAACATTGAACTGTAGTAAACTGCCCTTAAGGTAGATGGGGTGATTTCCACTCCTGCTAAGTGTACAACTATCTATTTGGAAAACGGCACTTCTTTTAAGGGCCCTTTAGACAGGAAGTTAGAATCCTTTCTTTGAAGGGCCTTTTCTGCAAGCAGGGTATTTGTTGTATTTGCTCTCCCTATTGCTGGTGTAGCTGCTGTTGCTTCTTACTTTTTCATTTATATTTCAGAGCAGTTGTCTAATGAATCTGCCAGTGAAGATCTTTTTGGTTTAATCAAGTGCTAATTCCTTTATTTTTTATACTGTATTTGATATTATTAAAATGAATGTCAAAAGCATGTTCTTGGCAGTCCTTTCTAGAAGAACTTTATGACGTAAGTCCTGGTCTGCAGATATGGTGTCTAAATCCAGAATTTTGTCTTTGTTTCAGGGAAAGAAACTGTTTGGTTCTGATTTGGATTCTTTTATTTCTACTGTAACTGAAGTCAAAAGGCTTTTCTTCCTTAAGACAAGAAGTCCAAGGGGAAATAAAAATATTCATCAGAACAAGGAACAGAAAGTTGATTCCTCTCAGTCTGGAGGCCTAGTGCTAATTAGAACTGGACCAAGCAAGCCAAAACATCTACACCTAATTCCAATTCTGCATGACGGTGCAGGCCCCAATCCAACGGCTCTATTAGGAGGGGGTAGGTTATGCCTTTTTCAGGATACTTGGTTTTAGTCTGTTCCAGATCCCTGGGTTCTTCTGAATATAGTTGCCTAGGGTTATCAAATAGGATTCAGAACAAGGCCTCCCAGGCAGTTTTTTTTCTGTTCAATCTTCTTAGGAATCCCTTAAATGCCCAAGCGTTTAAGTCTGTTTCAGATCTGGAATCTATGGGAGTGTTTGATCCAGTTCGTTTGCAGGAAATTGGGATTTTGTTTGAATCTCTTCATTGCTCCAAACAATGGAAGGTACTTACTATTTTGCCTTTTGTTCAGCAAGGTCAGTTTATGTCCTCAATGGATTCAAAGGATGCTTATCTTAATGTTCCAATTCACAGGGTAGATTACCAGTTTCTGAGGTTTTTCTTTCTAGACGAGAATTTTCTGTTTATTACCATTTGGTGTGGCTACAGCCCTTTTTCATGTGATCAGATCTCAGGGCATTGTAGTGTGTCCTTACCTGGATTATATCTTGTTTTAAGCTCCATGTTTTCATTTAGCAGAATGTCACACCAACAGACTGTTGTTTATTCAACAGCATGGTTGAAAAAAAATCAATTTTCCAAAGTGTTCTTTTTACCCTCAGACAAGAGTTACTTTTCTGGGATTTCAAATAGATTGTCTCCATGAGCCTTTCTCTAAAAGATCAGAGAAGGTAGAAACTGGTGTAAGCCTGTCTGAACATTCAGTCCCTCTCTTTTCCCTCTGTTGCCCTTTGTATGGAATTACTGGGTCTCAAGATTGTTGCTTCAGATGCAATTCCATTTGCTTGATTTCACATGAGACCTCTTCAGCTTTTTATGCTTTGTCAGTGGTACTGGGATCATACTCTATCTCAAAAATAATTTCTAGATCGCTAATTCATTATTCAGGGGACTTCTTTTGCTCATCCTACCTGGACTGTGATCACTAAAGATGTAAGTCTTTCAGGTTGGTGAGCTGTTTAGGTGCTCTCTGAGAGCACAAGGGGCTTGGGCCCCTTGGGAGGCGTGGTTGCCAATAAATGTTCTAGAACTCTGTGCTATATTCAGGGCTCTTCAGACTTGGCCTCTATTTAAAAGGGAGTCTCATCTTTCAATTTCAATCAGACAATGTCAATCATAAAGGGGGAAATCACAGTTCACTAGCTATGAAGGAAGTGTCTCGAATTCTTTCATGGGCAGAATTCAATTCCTGTCTAGTCTCTGCAGTTCATATTCCAAGAGTGAACAACTGTGAAGCAGATTCTCAGTCGTCAGTCTCTGCATCCAGGGGAATTGCCTCTTCACCAGGATGTGTTCAATCAGATTGTTGGTCTTTGGGATCTCCCAGAAATAGACCTGATGGCTTCTCATTTGAACAACAAACTTCCCAGGTACTTTCCGAGTTCCAGGAAACCTCAGACAGAGTTTGTGGATGCTCTAGTAGCTTATTGGTCATTTCAGCTTGCTTATCTGTTTCCTCCTTTGGCACTTCTTCCCATAGTGATTTCCAAGATAAATAAATAGTAATTGTGATTGCTTCCATTTGAGATATGCAGATCTAGTTCAGATGTCCAGTTTCCCTCCTTGGCCACATCCTCTGCGTCCAGACCAAGCTCTGTTTTTCCATCCGGATTTTAAATCTCTAAGTAGAATTGCATAATTAACAAGTGCATAATAAAAAGCTAATGCAATAACGCCTACTCTGAATGTATAATAATCAGATTTATTTTTTTCTGGAAAATTTATTTTTTCTCCTATTTTCCAGGCCCCCTGTATCATGTGACATGCATCAGCCAAACACAGACTAGTATACATATACCCTGTGAGCACATTCTCAATAGGAGCTTATTCCCCAGAAAGTTTGCGTATAGAAAGACTATGCAAAATTTGATAAAGGAAGTAAATTGGAAAGAGTCTTAAAACTGTATACTCTTTCTGAATCTTAAAAGCGGAGTGTCCCTTTAAGCATAGTGGTTTCTTAGATTCTGTGATTGAAACTTTCATCCAGACTCGTAAGCCTGTGACTAGAAGGATTTATCATACGGTCTTGATGGCTTTCACAGCTTGGTGTATAGATCATGGTGGTTTTTCTTTACATTTGTTTATAATTCCTAGAATTTTGCAGTTCTTACAGGATGATTTCTATAAGGGCCTATCTGCCAATTATCTGTAAGGACTCATTTCTAATCTTTCAGTTCTGTTTCATAGGAAGATTGCTAATCTTCCTGACACTTATGGTTTTGTTCAGGCTTTGGCATAAATTAAGCCTGTGATTAAGCCAATTTATCCTCCCTGTAGCCTTAACTTGTTAAAGGTTTTGCACGCACCTCCTTTTGAGCCTATGCATGAAGTAGATATTAAACTTCTTTCTTTGAAAGTGTTGTCCCTTTTGGCTATCTCTTCTGCTAGAAGAGTTTCAGAATTGTCTGCTCTTTCTTGTGACCCTGCTTATCTTTTCTTTCATCTGGATAAGGCAGTCTAAGGAGTAAGTTTGATTTCTTGCCTAAAGTTGTGTCTTCAGACAATATCAGTCAGGAAATGATTGTCCCTTCTTTGTGTCCTGTTTCCAAGAATTCTTCAGAGAGATCTTTGCAAAATTTGGCTTTTGTTAGAGCATTAAAGTATTACATTGATGCTACTAAGGATTTCAGACAAACTTCTAGTTTAACTTTTCCGGTTATTCAAATAGGACAGAATCTGCTGTTTCTTTGGCCTCTTGGTTGAAACTTTGATTCATAAGGCTTATTTGGAGGCAGGTCAGCCTCCACCAAAACATATTACTGCTCATTCTACTAGGTCAATTGCCACTTGTGCTTTTGAGAATGAGGCTCCATTTGATCAAGTTTGCAAGGCAGCTGTCTTCTTTGCATACTTTTACTAAATTCTACTATTTTGATGATTTTGCTTCTTCTGGGGCAGCCTTTGGAAGGTCTTTCAGGCAGTTGTCCCAGATTATTTTATTTTTGCCTGATTATTTAAATTTTAAATGCATAAAAAAAATGCAGTGTTTTTTTTTTTTTGTAGGGTTGTTGATTTAGTTTTTCAGTGAGAAGAGGTTTCTAAATCACACCATGTATTATTACTTGTGAACTCAACAGCTGTGGATTTATTTTTTAAGATTTTTATTAAATTCCTCACTTTGTTATTACTTGTGGACTTCACAGCTTGGGTATTTGTTCCCATGAGTAATGGATTGTGGACTCTCACCACCTGCATGAAAGAAAACAATTTATGCTTGCCTGATAAATTTTATTTCATGGGTGTGAGAGTCCACAAGAACCCACCATAGTTTTTGGTGTTTTTTTTTTTTTTTTTTTTTTACTTAAGCTGGGCTTTAGCACCGTTAGGATGGAATAGAACGTCCGAGCCGTTTGGCTGTCCTGAAGCCAATGGCGCTTCCAGGGGACGCTTCATAGGGACGTCCCCCTGACCCGATCCCATCATTGAAATCTCTCGATCACGTGCACGATCGCGGGATTTCAATTTGTCTACATCGGAACGGTTCCAATGTAGACAAGTTAACCCTGTCATTAAAGGGTTAAGGTAGTCTTCTAAACCTTTCCAAAAAAAAATATTGTCACATAACTGCTTTGTTAATGGGGGAGGAAAACTTTTTTTCTTTTTATGATACAGGAAGAATATACATTTTTTTTAAAAACTTTCCAATTTACTTCTTTCTATTGTGCTTCATTCTCTTCATTCTCTTTCTATTGTGCTTCATTCTCTTGGTATTCTTTATTGAAGCAGCAGCAATAGACTACTGTGAGCTAGCTGAATAAATCGCTAAGCCAATGACGACAGAAAAATAAATATGTAGCCACCAATAAGCAGTCAGCTCCTGAGACCTCCTAGGTATAATTTTCAGCAAAGGATACCAAGAAAAATACAAGCAAATTAGATAATACAATTAAAACAGCTTTACAATTTATTTTTGTGTTATCTGAAAAAAAAATTTGGGGTTTCATGCCCCTTTAATCAGTTTGCCTTTATATTTATCTATAGGTGACATCATCCCTGATGGCTAATTCTTGTGTGAATACTGCACCAGCCACAGTTATTTCATCCAGTTCATCCACCGCTGCTGTTGTCATTCCCTCTCCTGCTACTTCAACAGCTCTGCCTCAAACAGCTGTGCAGCCAATCATGGTTTCACCACTCAATTCTGGAAAACCAGGTAGATCTTTTTTATATTTTAAAAAGTTTGTCAATACACAATATAAATTTCATAAATGTGATTAGAAAGGATTTAGCCATCATACCACTGCATAAAAAGCTGCCTATTTGTAGCTTCTCTGCTGTCTATTAGCTATGCGCAGTATTTTCTTACATTTAGCACTACTGCTTTAGACCATCACTCTCTGATGCTAATAGTGTAAAAAAATATATATATTTTTATTTTCTCCAACATAGGTGTGTCCGGTCCACGGCGTCATCCTTACTTGTGGGATATTCTCTTCCCCAACAGGAAATGGCAAAGAGCCCAGCAAAGCTGGTCACATGATCCCTCCTAGGCTCCGCCTACCCCAGTCATTCTCTTTGCCGTTGTACAGGCAACATCTCCACGGAGATGGCTTAGAGTTTTTATTATTCAATCAAGAGTTTGTTATTTTGAAATAGTGCTGGTATGTACTATTTACTCAGAAACAGAAAAGAGATGAAGATTTCTGTTTGTATGAGGAAAATGATTTTAGCAACCGTCACTAAAATCCATGGCTGTTCCACACAGGACTGTTGAGAGCAATTAACTTCAGTTGGGGGAACAGTGAGCAGTCTCTTGCTGCTTGAGGTATGACACATTCTAACAAGACGATGTAATGCTGGAAGCTGTCATTTTCCCTATGGGATCCGGTAAGCCATGTTTATTACGATCGTAAATAAGGGCTTCAAAAAGGGCTTATTAAGACTGTAGACTTTTTCTGGGCTAAATCGATTCATTATTAACACATATTTAGCCTTGAGGAATCATTTTATCTGGGTATTTTGATATAATAATATCGGCAGGCACTGTTTTAGACACCTTATTCTTTAGGGGCTTTCCCAAAGCATAGGCAGAGCCTCATTTTCGCGCCGGTGTTGCGCACTTGTTTTTGAGAGGCATGGCATGCAGTCGCATGTGAGAGGAGCTCTGATACTTAGAAAAGACTTTCTGAAGGCGTCATTTGGTATCGTATTCCCCTTGGGGCTTGGTTGGGTCTCAGCAAAGCAGATACCAGGGACTGTAAAGGGGTTAAAGTTCAAAACGGCTCCGGTTCCGTTATTTTAAGGGTTAAAGCTTCCAAATTTGGTGTGCAATACTTTTAAGGCTTTAAGACACTGTGGTGAAAATTTGGTGAATTTTGAACAATTCCTTCATGTTTTTTCGCAATTGCAGTAATAAAGTGTGTTCAGTTTAAAATTTAAAGTGACAGTAACGGTTTTATTTTAAAACGTTTTTTGTACTTTGTTATCAAGTTTATGCCTGTTTAACATGTCTGAACTACCAGATAGACTGTGTTCTGAATGTGGGGAAGCCAGAATTCCTATTCATTTAAATAAATGTGATTTATGTGACAATGACAATGATGCCCAAGATGATTCCTCAAGTGAGGGGAGTAAGCATGGTACTGCATCATTCCCTCCTTCGTCTACACGAGTCTTGCCCACTCAGGAGGCCCCTAGTACATCTAGCGTGCCAATACTCCTTACTATGCAACAATTAACAGATTGGCTTACGAGACTGCCGGACGGCAGCCTCCCGAAAGAATCACAGCTCATTCCACTAGGGCTGTGGCTTCCACATGGGCCTTCAAGAACGAGGCTTCTGTTGATCAGATATGTAGGGCAGCGACTTGGTCTTCACTGCACACTTTTACCAAATTTTACAAGTTTGATACTTTTGCTTCTTCTGAGGCTATTTTTGGGAGAAAGGTTTTGCAAGCCGTGGTGCCTTCCATTTAGGTGACCTGATTTGCTCCCTCCCTTCATCCGTGTCCTAAAGCTTTGGTATTGGTTCCCACAAGTAAGGATGACGCCGTGGACCGGACACACCTATGTTGGAGAAAACAGAATTTATGTTTACCTGATAAATTACTTTCTCCAACGGTGTGTCCGGTCCACGGCCCGCCCTGGTTTTTTTAATCAGGTCTGATAATTTATTTTCTTTAACTACAGTCACCACGGTACCATATGGTTTCTCCTATGCAAATATTCCTCCTTAACGTCGGTCGAATGACTGGGGTAGGCGGAGCCTAGGAGGGATCATGTGACCAGCTTTGCTGGGCTCTTTGCCATTTCCTGTTGGGGAAGAGAATATCCCACAAGTAAGGATGACGCCGTGGACCGGACACACCGTTGGAGAAAGTAATTTATCAGGTAAACATAAATTCTGTTTTTTATTTTGTTCAAACTTTATTTATACCATAAAGAGGTAGACACATGAACCAATGACAGTATTAGGTTACATTACATACATAGGGAACGTTTTTATATCTTGTCACATACAAGACTCTGGCGATAGTTCAGTCCTGTGAAAGGTTCAAATTAGTCCCCTATTGGCATGACAGTAAGGTCAAAGGTCATGCCACCTCTCCTCGCTTTTTCTCTTTTCTTTAAAAAATTAAAATAAACAACAACTCAAGTACATAACAAAACAAATAAAATAAAGTGAGACACACCGACAAAACCTGTTGTATCCCATACTTACCTGGAGCGCCCCCGGACCACCAGCCATAGAGCAATTCTCTGAGAAAATGTATATGTGAAGGCGGTGAGGATGAAGCGCATATGCACATCACATGGCTGTATCAGAAAACACCAGCTTCCCTTAAGGTTTTCTTTCAGTATGAATTCACTATTTTTAAATGGGTATAAGACATGTTCTTACATTGTCCGGTAAGTATAGCAAGTATAGTGCCCATTTCTTTGTAAATCTAGATATTCTCTGCTCAATATTCCCCTTAACATCTGCTTGTTCTATGAGCATCTGGGTGTGTAGCCTGGTGAATAGTTTTTGAAAAGGTGGGGATGAGCTTTCTGCCCAATATTGTAGTATCAGTTGCCTTGCGAGCAAAATAGACATAGACATGAGTGTCATGGGGGCTTGAGTTGTGTTCTGGAAGTAAAAACAGGACTTGCTGCGTCGAAAGGGATATCTGGATTTTAGTTACTTTGGTTAACCAGTAGATTATTTTTCCCCAAAATCATTTCAGCTTGGGACAATCCCAAAATAGATGAATCCAGTCAGGGTTTGCATGGTTACATTTAACACATGCATCCTTTGCTCCAGGTATCCATTTGGCCCTAAGGGCTGGGGTGATGTATGCCTGTTGGAAGATTTTGGTGTGTGTTTCTCTCAAATTTGCTGATAATGTACTGTTTCTAACCTCTGAAACTGCATGTAAGCCGTTCGCTGTAAATCTCTATGGTTCTACACCTGGACCATTTCGATACTATTTTTTGGACGTCAAGGCTGTCATAGTGTTTGAGCATAAGGTCATATATATTTGCTAGCTTATATGAACCCTGTTTAGCCAGTGAACATAATATGTTGATATTGTTTTCTGTGTTAAGGTGGCCATCTGCTTTTAATTTTGTGACATAATGCCTACACTGTAGGTATGCAAATCTATGCGTGTTTGGGAGCTGATATGTAGTTTGCAAGTCCTGAAAGGGGTGAACCTCAAGGGTCAGAGGGTTAAACGACTGTCCAATTTTTGTGAAGCCCTTCTCCTGCCACATCCTAAATGCCTCAGTGGTATATCCAGGCAAAAAGAAAGGTTGCCCTGGATTGGAAAAAACTTACTGGTAGTAAATTGTATGCCCCACAGCCTGCACAGTTTGGCCCATGCCCTCAATGGATCTCTAAATAAGATGTGTTGCTGAATTTGCATGTGGTAGGAAAGCGAAGTGTATTGTGTATGTAATACCTGTCTCTAAAGCGGGGGTTGTGAACTGCCCATTCCCAACCAGCCAATCCAACACTATTTTCGTCAATGTTGCCCAGTTGTACCAGAGAATGTTCGGGAGGCACAACCCACCTCTGTCAAATGGCATAGTCAGGCTAGATCTGCTTATTCTCTGTTTCTTTCCCTGCCAGATAAAATGGCCTATAGTAGACTGTAGAGTTTTTGTGTCCCTTTGCGTTAACAGCAAAGGAAGCACCTGTAGAGGGTAGAGTATCTTGGGCAAGGCTATCATTTTAAAAAGGTGTATTCTGCCAGTCAATGACAGAGGGAGACCGCCCCATCCCCGTAGCATGTCCCTTATGTGTGGAATTATCTTGCCTATGTTTAAAGGATAATTTAGAGGGATCAACATGTATCTGTATACCTAAATATTTCAATGTGCCTTCCGTTACTTGAAGGCCAAAATTCTGTAGTATATTATGTTTTGTGTTTTTCAGCCAGGTGACCTCTGATTTGTCTTTATTGATTTTATATCCAGAGAATGTTCCACATATATCAGTAATGTCAATCATTTTGGGGATTCCTACGTCTGGGTTGCCTATGAACAATAGAAGATCATCAGCATATAATAAGTGCTGCCTAAGTCCGTTAATGTCAAGTCCCTCACTATATTGTTGAATATAGCAGGCCAGCGGCTCTATAGCCAAATCAAAGAGGAGAGGGGATAGGGGTCACCCCTGTCGGGTTCCTCTTTGTAGCTCAAAAGGTGTGGAAAGTCCACCATTTATGATTAACGAGGTTTTAGGGGCTGTATATAGTTTTTGGATGAGGTTAAAGAAAGTGCCTGTGACACCAAAGCGTGTCATGGAAGCGTATAGATGGTCCCACTCAATCCTGTCAAAAGCCTTTTTGGCGTCTAACGCCAAAAGGCATGCGTCTTGTAATTTAGAACGGTTGTCTGAGTGGGTACCATACCAGTAGTGGGAAGATATTGCCAGGGTTTTCCGTAGATTTACTACCGAAGAGAGTCCTGTGACGAATCCTGTCTGATCTGGGTGGACCAACAGGTGAAGGACATGTGCCAGTCTGTCCGCCAGTAATTTATAATCACTGTTAAGCAGGGAAATTGGCCTGTAGGAGGAAGTGAGTGTGGGGTCTCTGTCTGACTTGGGTATGATGCATATATTAGCTTTGGTGAAGCAGACGTTGGGCTGAACGTCTTGTAGAAGGTAGTCGGAGTACAGGGATGCTAATATAGGGCTAACCTCTTTCTCCAGGATCTTATAATATTCCACTGGTAGCCCATCAGGGCCTGCCGCTTTACCCAATTTGAGCCGCTTAATCGCTCTAGTGACTTCTTGTGAGAGGGTATTGGGGCATTCAACTTTCCTCTAAGGTTAATCTGTCAGGGTAGGGACTTTAATATCCCTCCAGAATTTGGTTTTCTTCTCTACATCTATGTGTTGTTGGTAGTATTTGACAAATTCAGTCATGATCTCTCTTTTTTGTGTTCTCGTGCCCGAGTGCGTCTGAGTCGCAGTGACAAATGACCTAGGGTTGTGAACTCTAACCAAATTGGCCAATAACTTGCCCGCCTTATTACCATGTCTATAAAAATGTCCTTGTCTGTAAATGTTATATCTGCTGTCCTGTTGGGCTAGAAAGGTGTCTCTGGTTTGCTTCAAATCGTAATAAGTTTGCCTCGTTGTGTGAGAGGGCTTAGAAAGGTAATTGTTATACGCTTCCGTTAATCGTGTCAGAAAGCCTCCATCTATTTGTCTGGACAGTTTGTTATGGTGCGCAGTAAAGGCAGTTATGTGATCCCTCAGGACTGCCTTAGAGGCATGCCAGAACAGATCTAGGTTTTCCAAGTGTTGGTTATTGTCTTATGTATAATGTGTCCATGCTTGTGTTAAGGCATTGTCGAAATTCTACATCGCTATATAAGTGGGAGGGAAACCTCCAGGATTTGTTTGCATGCTCCTGTGCCACGGGCTGCAGCCTCATGTGTATCGGGGCGTGGTTTGATATTGTAACTTGGCCTATTGTAGGTGAGTGAACCTGGGGTGACAAAGCGTCAGAGGTCAGGAAGAAGTCAATGCGCGACAGAGTATTGTGAGACTTAGAGATGCAAGTATAGTCTCTCTGGTCTGGATTTTGTACCCTCCAGGTATCAATCAAGCCTAAAGTTTCCTTAAATGTATGCATTAGTTGGGTTTCCCTCTTGTACCTTGATGTATCCCTACTAGTTGTGGTACCTATGGCGGGATCCCTGAACCTGTCTAAGGGCAAGGTCTGTGCCAAGATAAAGTCCCCACCGATAATTAAGAGTGGGTTATTATGAATGGCTAGTTTCGCAAGCAAAGTAGCCCAGAAGCTAGGGCAATATGTGTTGGGGCCATATACGTTGCATAGGACATATGTTTAAGTTTGGACATGCATTATGTGATTATATATCTGCCCTTGTTGTCTATCACTGTGTCTGTGAAAGAAATTGGCAGCCCCTTCCTAACCAAGATCGCCGCTCCTCGCTTTCTACCCTCGGTCGGTGTGTAAAGAATCTGGCCCACCCATCTAGATTTGTTTCTCATGTTCAACAGCAAACAGCCTGGTTTCCTGGATCAAAGCGATATCTGATCGCAGTGTATTAAGATGTTGCAATATCATACTCCTTTTCACAGGGGAAGGTGATTCCTCCAACATTCCAGGAAGTAATCTTATAATTCACCGCCATAATGGTGTGTCATGGCGAGGGATGTATGAGTCACCCTTAACAACCCATGAATCTTAACTGTGGTGATTAGGTGTGTATATGTGAAGGGACTAGAAGAGGAACTTTCTATAAGTGTCTGGTGATGTAGATATCCATGGCTGGCAGGTCCGTGGGCACCCCGGATCCAAACTAGAAAAAGGAAAACAGCCAACATTGTTAGGTTATTGTACAACATATACATATGTAACCCATTAAGGCTATATGAATTGAAACTCAAGTGTCCCAGTAAATAGATTGCAATATAAAACATAGCATAGTCGAAAAACAAGACAATATCCTCCCTCCCAACCCTAGTGGTGTGATGAAATTCTGCCCTCCTATATGTATTGTGAGAGGGATCTAACATCTGTAAGCAATATAGGTGAGAGTGCCTAGGGGTAATTTTCTATGATCTCGGGCATTATGCTGTGGAGGTACATGGGGTCTAGAGAATATGGAAGGACAATGATCCCAGATCCCTCAGCGCCATATTTTATAGACCAATTAAGTGTGACAGTGGGTGGATTGGGCACTAATTGTAGCAGCTGGGGATCGTCACTGTATCGTTCTATGTCCCTCTGAAACCCTAGCAAAGGCACCCCACCCAATACTACAGCTCATCAGAGTTCCTCCATTGAGTAACTCTGAGGCAATCAGTCTGACACAGCCCGTGACATAACAATTTATAACAATTATAAACATAAACAATGAATAGATAACTGTAAACATTTGTCTATTAACGACATGGTAGGTCACAGAAATACTTAGAGATCAAAAGTTCTCCTGGGTCAGTTCAACAGTCCTCTTGTCTGGTTTCTGATGCCAGAAATGCCTGCAGAGCTGCTGGTGTGGAGAAGAATTTTGGACCAGACAGAGTCTGCAGCCGCAGCTTTGCTGGGTAAATGAGGGCCACTTGGCGGCCTTGGTCATGCAATCTAGAGCAAAGCAGGGAAAACTCTTTTCTTCTCTTTGTCACTTCCGCAGAAAAGTCCTGAAATAAGAGCAGGTGGTGTTCCTCAAATTTAACCTCTTTCTTAGTTTGAAAGGCTCTCATCACAGATAACTTTTCCTGGTGGTAGTTAAGGCGTTTTAGGATCACTTGGCAAGGTCTTGCCTTTAGGTTGTCTAGGTGCCTCTCAGGGCAGAGGAGGTGTGCTCTCTCTCTATCCAACGGTAAACAGTCTGGGGAGATGCCCAGTAACTTTTGGAAAGTCAATGCTGTAAACTCCAGTAGGTCTTTTATGGACTCCGGTACCCCCACAATGAGTAAATTATTCAGCCTGCTGCTGTTTTCTAGGTCTTCCAGGCGGTCTTGGAGAACTTGGTTTTGTTTTAATAGATATTTCAAGGAACCTTCAGACTCATTTTGCTTGTCCTCCACCTCAGAAATCCTATGTTCAGCCGATGTGAGCCTGGTAGAAAACTGACGCAATTCACTTGTTAATAGAGTGTCAACTCCAGCTTGTAGGGAGTCCATTTTTGGTAAAAAGAACGCTTTCAGTTCTTGTAGTAAACTTGAGCTGTCGCCCCCAGACATGGTCTCAGTGACTGGTTGATTTTGTGTATGCACTTGTGCATCTCTATTCTGCCTCGGCTTCCTTTCAGTGCCCTTAGGTTTGTGACTCATAATGTCAGCCTTTGGAGGCGTTAATCTCTGGAAATACTTGTCTACTTAGTACTTTCATAAGGTATGAGTTGCTTTGCTTTCTGGAGCAAGGTTGTAAGATAACAGATTAAACAACTAGGTGGTGCTGTAGGATCAATGTAAGGCAGGTCTCCAGAAATTAGAAACATTCCAGCACATGTGGTGTAAACTTTTGTCAGCAACAGAAAGGCCCAGTGAGCTAAATTTATAGTAATGGAGTACTAGAAATGGCTCTGGATGGCACCACAATAATAGCAACACAACTGATGGCTTTTTGTAGTTTGCTGCCTAGGTCTTTGCAACTGTAGTCCCTCTCATCTCAGAAAAAAGGCCACTTAAGCATAGCAAGGATCTATATACAATGTTGCTTTATGCTTGTTGTCTTAGAGGTATTATCTGGTGTTCTAATATTGGAGGAGAAATATAAATGGTTGTAATTCAGCGTTTCACTGTTCACACCCTTCTTTCCCACCAGGCTCTTTAATGGGACTGTTAAAGGGACAGTAAACACCAGCATTTTTGTTGTTTAAAAAGGTAGATAATCCCTTTATTACCCATTCCCCAATTTTGCATAACCAACACAGTTATAATAATATACTTTTTATCTCTGTGATTACCTTGTATCTATGCCTCTGCAAACAGCCCCCTTATTTCAGTTCTTTTGACACATGCATTTTTAGCCAATCAGTGCTTGCTCCTAGGAGCTTCATGTGCCTGATCTCAATGTTATCTACATAAAAACACATGAACTAACGCCCTCTAGTGTTGAAAAACTGTCAAAATGCTTTCAGATTAGAGGCGGCCTCAAGGTCTAAGAAAATAGCATATGAACCTCCTAGATTTAGCTTTCAACTAAGAGTGCCAAGAGAACAAAGCAAAACTGGTAATAAAAGTAAATTGGAAAGTTGTTTAAAATTACATGCCCTATTTAAATCATGAAAGGTTTTTTTTTTACTTGACTGTCCCTTTAACCAAGCACAAAAAAAAGAAGAGAAGATCACTGTTCGTGTCTCAATAAATGTTGCTTTGTGTTTAATGTCCTAGAGGTATTCTATGGCATTCCGGAATAGGAGGAGAGGTATAAAAGGTTGTGACTCACAGGGCTCTTTAGTGGGATTATTAACCAGGTATAAAATGAAAGTCACAATCTGTATTGCATTACAAAATAATCCCCAAGTCCAAAACCCCAAAGGATTTAATTCTCTTGCAGCCTTCTATGCCTCAGATGTTCAGTGTGTCATTGGGGGGGGGGGGGGGGGGTAACGCTAGGGAGTAATTAGCCATGGCTCACCGTACTGTTGTTGCAGTGTGTCATGCAGTTAGATCTGACCTGCATGTCCATGATGGCGCCAGGTGCTTTCAGGATCCGTGATCCGACTTGCCAGGGGTAAGAGCGATGTCGGTGCTGCTTACACGCCACAGTATCCAGCTGTGGCTGGTCTAAGGTTGCCCTCAGGTTAATGCGCAGCAAGGATGAGAGGCTTTTTTGCCACTCTGATTGCGGAGCTCTTTCACTGCGTGGCAGTCCGCTCGCCCCGCCCACCGGAAGTCATATATATTTATTTTTAATGAGACCTTTTTGTCTATTACATAGAGAGGGTTGTATTCAAATAATTTTCTAACACTGTTAGAGAAATATCCATTAATTTAGTTAGTTCTCATCTATCAAATTGGGAAAATACAATGCACAGCAATAATCCCAGTTGCCTAAAATTTTTCTACACTTTTCTGCTCCAGCCTAATGTATTAGGAAAATATAGTAAAATAAGATCGCTGTTCACTAATAGATTCTAACCAAATATTATACTTTGAAAATATATTTTTTTCCTTCACATATCTATGGTATATGATGTTTTTAAACATACTCTTGGCCAGCTTATTGATAACTGCTAGCAAGGGAATCCTATGAGGTACCCTTAGTTTGTATATCACAAGCTCCCAGTTAGGATCACCCTCACTTTGGGCGACTGTGTAGTCTAAGTAAACTTAATGAACTCCTTAGCAGCTAAATGTGTTAAGCCAGTCTCATAATAATTCTGGCTCTCTTCTTGTTGCAAAAGAGCAGTGATTTCAAAGATGAAACATCACTCTGATGTATGCAGTCTGTTGGACTGCAGACCTCAAGGAAAAGATAATTATATTTATTTGATTTTAATACAATGGTGTTGATTAGTTTCTAACACCATGACACTATAATTGGGTATGGTGGTTTTGTCCTTGTATCCCCTGACTATAAATGAATGCAAATTTAAAATCTAATGACATAGTATTGTTCATAAATTTGGTTGCAATAAAGGGACACTAAAGTCAAAATGAAACTTTCATGATTCAGTTAGAACATGCAATTTTCAAGAGAACTAAGCCAAACAGAAGAAAGTTGATCAAAACTTCATGACCTATCAAACCCATTTAAGTTTAATCTAATGGTTTTCAAAATCTAGACATCTTTGGTCTTTAAGGGTAAGACCTTTTTTGGACTGGTTTGGATGCCATAATTTCTACTGTTTTGTATGGATACCTTCTGTCATAGCTTAGGGGTTAGCATTGCCTGGCTTGTTAGCAGAAGGTTGAGAGTTTGCTTTTTCCACAAGTGGTGTTCTTTATCAAGGGAGTTTCTCTTTCTCAGAAAATGTTGTCTAGACCGAAGGGTCGATCTTCTGCTCATTTCCAGTCCTTTCATCAGCACGAGGTTCAGAGGTTCTCCTCTCCCAATGAATCTGTCATGAGGAACCTGGAAGCACAGCCCACGAGCTACCCAATGTAACCTAGTGGGTAGCTACATGGTTTTGCAATTTGATTATTAGTTTGAATCCAGCTGTGGGTGCTAAGCTTGTGAGGGATAGTTTCTAACTAGACAATTAGTCACTTCTTGAATCCAAGGCTGCATTAAGGGCAGCCCTGATACAGTGTCTGCTCTGGAAGGGGGCAGATTAAATCTTTTTGGAGATACTTGGACCAAGCCAGTCTAGGACCAGTGGGGGCGGGAGATCGTACTGCAGGTTTTCAGGATGACTTTTGCTCTTGACCTTCAGGAAATGCATTAATTTTGTCAGAGTATCAAGAGTGCCATAGCAGAGAGGCTTTTCTGCAGTGCATTAGTCCTCTAGTTAATGAGGGTCATTGTGCCAGTTCCTTTGGGTGAAGGGAGTGAAGATTTTATTACTCAACTCTTTGTCTCAAAAAGGATGTTTCTCCATCTTATTTTGGATTGAAAGTTTTCCAAAAAGAAAGAATATTTTTTTTTTTTTTTTGAGGATCTCCTTCAAGATTAATACAAATCAGATCTAGCTTTCTCTGGTCCTCAAAAGACAATTCTATTTACAGGGATATATAGGATACGTATCTTCACATCCCAATCTCTGTGATCTTATTGATTTCTCAGTTTTGCCTTTCTGGACAGGCACTTCCAACTTACAGATCTGTCTTTTAGCCTGGCTATGGCCACAAGGTTTTTGCAATGTTTCGGGGGCCTTCCTAGCAGTGGTCAGGTTATAAGAGTATCACTGTGGCTCCTTCCTTGGTCGATATCTTGGTCAAGTTACACCTTTTCAGTAAGCAACTTCATATTCTGTGGAGTTGCTCTGGTATCTTCGGACCCATGGCTGTTCCATTCTATTTCAGTTCAATGATGTCATGGCTGTGGCATACATCAACCATGAAGGGGGGACTTGCAGCTCTCTGACTAGGAGAGAGATGTAATTAAGAAACTGGGAAACAGACTCTCAACTCAGGGGATTAGTCCTTCAGTCAGATCACCCTTCATTGGGGCTCCCCAGAGATGGATCTTATGGCATTGCATCTCAGTTTCAAGCTTTGAGATATGGATCTTGGGCGAAGGTGGTGGACATTCAAGGCAGATCTTCTGTGTGTCATACCACAAAGTTCTCATTAGGGTCAAGCACCAGCAAAAACTACTTTCTTGAATTGGGTAGTACAGACAATCTTTAAAAGCCTACAAGCAAAATGGTGTATCTATTCATAAAGGGATATGGCCACATTCCACTAGGGCAGTGGCAACTTCATGGGGCATGAAAGCTGATGCTGCCCCTTCTGAAATTTACCAGGCTGCATTTTTGGAAGACACCTCATACCTTTTGTGAATCTACAAGTTGAATGTTAGCCAATCAGTCTCTGATAAGTTTGGTTGGAAAGTTCTTTCTTCAATTCTGTCTTAAATAATACAATTTACTATTTTTCCAGTATTTTGTGTGTCTCTTTTAATTCTCCCACCCTGATTTTTTTACAATTACTACTTTTCAATCATCTCACCTTGTAAGTATTACCTAGAGAGGAGCAAAGATAATAAGAAATTAAGAGCCAAATATGACATTTCTATATCTTGGCTAACATAAATGGGTAAAACTTACCGGGCTCCCTACCTGCTCTGTCTAATCCACATTTTGGTTGTACATCTCAAGGAATAGGTTGGAGGAAGAGGAGTTTCATATAAGCAGGTAAATTGGGAAGTGGTCAATTATATCCACACCCTCAGAGAGAGATGGTTTATCACCTGGTAATTATTACCCATGGATGTTAGCCAAGATATATACATTTCTTATATTTGGTTGTTAATTTCTAATTTTGTAAGACATATTAACGTTGAATTTCAGTTTTTGTATTTTATAAAGAATATAAATATTATATATTTTTTTATAAATATTATATATTTTTTTTTATAAATATTATATATTTTCTATTCCTTGTTATTTGGGTGAAGGATTGACAGTGCCTACACCTGCATGAAGACTTTAATAAGTTATATTATTGTAACTATTTAATATACTATGGACTATATTATAACTATGCAAATTAGGGTTGCACCGATACAGATACTAGTATCGGTATCAGTACCGATACCAAGTACTTGCATGAGTACTTGTACTCGTGCAAATGCACCGATACTTAAACCGATACCTCCACTTACTACCCATATGCTATCTTGTGGTGTTTTTTTCAAACTGCATGTTCCCATTTCATTTAAAGCTGGAGTGGAGACTAAACTAAAAATTGTTTACTACTGTTCTGCCAATACAAATTGCTCTTATTTGTATTATTGTAGGAGAGATTACTATATTGCGTTCAGGCAAACCCCTGAAGTACTGGGCAGTTAATAAACTTAGATTTCCAGCTCTGGCTAAAATGGCCCAAAAATATATTTCTGCCCCATGCAGTAGCTTACCAGTCAAATGAAATCTAGCTCATAGTGTTGTTCACCATGATTAAACAGTATTCTGGTGTATTTTTTACTGTATGGCACTTTTGGTTGGTTATTTATTGTTGTTGTTAATATATTTTATTGTAATATTTTTATTTCTAAACATGTTCTGTGAACTTTGTGACAAATAAAACAGTTTTATTATTTCATAATGTCTTTTGAGCGACAGTCCTTCATAATTATAAAGAAGGAATCTTAAATAATTAGTCTGTATTGTGCTTGGTAAACTGTCACATGACATAAAAAAAAGTATCGGTAATTGGTATCGGCTAGTATTTGAAAACAAGTATCGGTACTTGTACTCGGTCTTAAAACTCGGTGCAACCCTAATGCAAATAAAACAAAATTTAAAAAAAACATGGCAGGAAGATGAGGATTTTTAGAAATTAAAAGTTGCTGTTTCGGGCGCCAGTATTATGTCCAGCCCTTTTTAAGCATTTAAACTTCATTGGAGAGTGCAACTTACCTGAGCCAGGTCATGTTTTATTATTTTTGTAACTTGTTCTAAACATATTTTACTTAGCTTCTCTTGGCCCAGGAGAGATGGGAGACTGCAGTGTCCCAATTCCGCCACCTCCTTACTCCTGTGACCCTAGCGGCAGTGATCTTCCCAGAGGTTAGTGGTCTGGCCTATCGTCTCTCTTTTTTGCTTTAAGAAAGTAATATTAAGGACATAGTATAGATAACATTTGAAAATTAATGTTGGCGTTAAAGGGACATTCCTGTCAATATTTAAATGCACATACAGGAATTACATACTAGAATAGAAACATATTTGTAATATACATGTATTGGCAAGAATGCTTCTAGTAAAAGTTATCAGTTTTAGTGTTAGCATTTTTCTCTGCACATGCATGTGAAGCATAGCTAGATATTAGTGCACCAGCATTTTAAATACTGCAGCTGCTCAGAGTGGCAGTGAGACTTGTATCATGTCCGCAATTAACAAATTGAGTCATTGCCAAATGGAACAAGCACCTTAGGCTCTCTGAGCAAGTGCTGTGTTTATAATTCTAGTGAGCAGTGCATACTTAAAAACCCTTGAAAAACTATAACTTTAATAGAAACATTTCTTTCATGTAATTAGCAAGAGTCCATGAGCTAGTGACGTATGGGATATACATTCCTACCAGGAGGGGCAAAGTTTCCCAAACCTCAAAATGCCTATAAATACACCCCTCACCACACCCACAATTCAGTTTTACAAACTTTGCCTCCTATGGAGGTGGTGAAGTAAGTTTGTGCTAGATTCTACGTTGATATGCGCTCCGCAGCAAGTTGGAGCCCGGTTTTCCTCTCAGCGTGCAGTGAATGTCAGAGGGATGTGAGGAGAGTATTGCCTTATTTTGAATGCAGTGATCTCCTTCTACGGGGTCTATTTCATAGGTTCTCTGTTATCGGTCGTAGAGATTCATCTCTTACCTCCCTTTTCAGATCGACGATATACTCTTATTTATATACCATTACCTCTGCTGATTCTCGTTTCAGTACTGGTTTGGCTTTCTACAAACATGTAGATGAGTGTCCTGGGGTAAGTAAATCTTATTTTCTGTGACACTCTAAGCTATGGTTGGGCACTTTGTTTATAAAGTTCTAAATATATGTATTCAAACATTTATTTGCCTTGACTCAGAATGTTCAACATTCCTTATTTTCAGACAGTCAGTTTCATATTTGGGATAATGCATTTGAATCAATCATTTTTTCTTACCTTAAAAAAATTTGACTCTTTTTTTTCCCTGTGGGCTGTTAGGCTCGCGGGGGCTGAAAATGCTTCATTTTATTGCGTCATTCTTGGCGCGGACTTTTTTGGCGCAAAAAATCTTTTCTGTTTCCGGCGTCATACGTGTCGCCGGAAGTTGTCATTTTTTTACGTCCTTTTGCGCCCAAATTGTCGGCGTTCCGGATGTGGCGTCATTTTTGGCGCCAAAAAGCATTTAGGCGCCAAATAATGTGGGCGTCTTATTTGGCGCTAAAAAATATGGGCGTCGCTTTTGTCTCCACATTATTTCAGTCTCATTTTTTCTTTGCTTCTGGTTACTAGAAGCTTGTTCACTGGCATTTTTTCCGATTCCTGAAACTGTCATTTAGGGAATTTGATCAATTTTGCTTTATATGTTGTTTTTTCTCTTACATATTGCAAGATGTCTCACGTTGCATCTGAGTCAGAAGATACTTCAGGAAAATCACTGTCTAGTGCTGGAACTACCAAAGCTAAGTGTATCTGCTGTAAACTTTTGGTAGCTATTCCTCCGGCTGTTGTTTGTATTAATTGTCATGACAAACTTGTTAATGCAGATAATATTTCCTTTAGTAATGTACCATTGCCTGTTGCAGTTCCTTCAACATCTAAGGTGCAGAATGTTCCTGATAACATAAGAGATTTTGTTTCTGAATCCATCAAGAAGGCTATGTCTGTTATTTCTCCTTCTAGTAAACATAAAAAATCTTTTAAAACTTCTCTCTCTACAGATGAATTTTTAAATGAACATCATCATTCTGATTCTGATGACTCTTCTGGTTCAGAGGATTCTGTCTCAGAGATTGATGCTGATAAATCTTCATATTTATTTAAAATGGAATTTATTCGTTCTTTACTTAAAGTACTAATTGCTTTAGAAATAGAGGATTCTGGTCCTCTTAATACTAATTCTAAACGTTTAGATAAGGTATTTAAATCTCCTGTGGTTATTCCAGAAGTTTTTCCTGTTCCTAATGCTATTTCTGAAGTAATTTCCAGAGAATGGGATAAATTGGGTAATTCATTTACTCCTTCTAAACGTTTTAAGCAATTATATCCTGTGCCGTCTGACAGATTAGAATTTTGGGACAAAATCCCTAGAGTTGATGGGGCTATTTCTACCCTTGCTAAACGTACTACTATTCCTACGTCAGATGGTACTTCGTTTAAGGATCCTTTAGATAGGAAAATTGAATCCTTTCTAAGAAAAGCTTATCTGTGTTCAGGTAATCTTCTTAGACCTGCTATATCATTGGCTGATGTTGCTGCAGCTTCAACTTTTTGGTTGGAAACTTTAGCGCAACAAGTAACAGATCATGATTCTCATATTATTATTCTTCTTCAGCATGCTAATAATTTTATCTGTGATGCCATTTTTGATATTATCAGAGTTGATGTCAGGTTTATGTCTCTATCTATTTTAGCTAGAAGAGCTTTATGACTTAAGACTTGGAATGCTGATATGGCTTCTAAATCAACTCTACTTTCCATTTCTTTCCAGGGTAACAAATTATTTGGTTCTCAGTTGGATTCTATTATCTCAACTGTTACTGGTGGGAAAGGAACTTTTTTACCACAGGATAAAAAATCTAAGGGTAAAAACAGGGCTAATAATCGTTTTCGTTCCTTTCATTTCAACAAAGAACAAAAGCCTGATCCTTCATCCTCAGGAGCAGTTTCAGTTTGGAAACCATCTCCAGTCTGGAATAAATCCAAGCCTTCTAGAAAGGCAAAGCCTGCTTCTAAGTCCACATGAAGGTGCGGCCCTCACTCCAGCTCAGCTGGTAGGGGGCAGGTTACGTTTTTTCAAAGAAATTTGGATCAATTCTGTTCACAATCTTTGGATTCAGAACATTGTTTCAGAAGGGTACAGAATTGGTTTCAAGATGAGACCTCCTGCAAAGAGATTTTTTCTTTCCCGTGTCCCAGTAAATCCAGTGAAAGCTCAAGCATTTCTGAATTGTGTTTCAGATCTAGAGTTGGTTGGAGTAATTATGCCAGTTCCAGTTCCGGAACAGGGGATGGGGTTTTATTCAAATCTCTTCATTGTACCAAAGAAGGAGAATTCCTTCAGACCAGTTCTGGATCTAAAAATATTGAATCGTTATGTAAGGATACCAACGTTCAAAATGGTAACTGTAAGGACTATCTTGCCTTTTGTTCAGCAAGGGCATTATATGTCCACAATAGATTTACAGGATGCATATCTGCATATTCCGATTCATCCAGATCATTATCAGTTCCTGAGATTCTCTTTTCTGGACAAGCATTTCCAGTTTGTGGCTCTGCCGTTTGGCCTAGCTACAGCTCCAAGAATTTTTACAAAGGTTCTCGGTGCCCTTCTGTCTGTAATCAGAGAACAGGGTATTGTGGTATTTCCTTATTTGGACGATATCTTGGTACTTGCTCAGTCTTTAAATTTAGCAGAATCTCATACGAATCGACTTGTGTTGTTTCTTCAAGATCATGGTTGGAGGATCAATTTACCAAAAAGTTCATTGATTCCTCAGACAAGGGTAACCTTTCTGGGTTTCCAGATAGATTCAGTGTCCATGACTCTGTCTTTAACAGACAAGAGACGTCTAAAATTGATTTCAGCTTGTCGAAACCTTCAGTCACAATCATTCCCTTCGGTAGCCTTATGCATGGAAATTCTAGGTCTTATGACTGCTGCATCGGACGCGATCCCCTTTGCTCGTTTTCACATGCGACCTCTTCAGCTCTGTATGCTGAATCAATGGTGCAAGGATTACACAAAGATATCTCAATTAATATCTTTAAAACCGATTGTACGACACTCTCTAACGTGGTGGACAGATCACCATCGTTTAATTCAGGGGGCTTCTTTTGTGCTTCCGACCTGGACTGTAATTTCAACAGATGCAAGTCTCACAGGTTGGGGAGCTGTGTGGGGATCTCTGACGGCACAAGGAGTTTGGGAATCTCAGGAGGTGAGATTACCGATCAATATTTTGGAACTCCCTGCAATTTTCAGAGCTCTTCAGTTTTGGCCTCTTCTGAAGAGAGAATCGTTCATTTGTTTTCAGACAGACAATGTCACAACTGTGGCATACATCAATCATCAAGGAGGGACTCACAGTCCTCTGGCTATGAAAGAAGTATCTCGAATTTTGGTTTGGGCGGAATCCAGCTCCTGTCTAATCTCTGCGGTTCATATCCCAGGTATAGACAATTGGGAAGCGGATTATCTCAGTCGCCAAACGTTGCATCCGGGCGAATGGTCTCTTCACCCAGAGGTATTTCTTCAGATTGTTCAAATGTGGGAACTTCCAGAAATAGATCTGATGGCGTCTCATCTAAACAAGAAACTTCCCAGGTATCTGTCCAGATCCCGGGATCCTCAGGCGGAGGCAGTGGATGCATTATCACTTCCTTGGAAGTATCATCCTGCCTATATCTTTCCGCCTCTAGTTCTTCTTCCAAGAGTAATCTCCAAGATTCTGAAGGAATGCTCGTTTGTTCTGCTGGTAGCTCCGGCATGGCCTCACAGGTTTTGGTATGCGGATCTTGTCCGGATGGCCTCTTGCCAACCGTGGACTCTTCCGTTAAGACCAGACCTTCTGTCGCAAGGTCCTTTTTTCCATCAGGATCTGAAATCCTTAAATTTAAAGGTATGGAGATTGAATGCTTGATTCTTGGTCAAAGAGGTTTCTCTGACTCTGTGATTAATACTATGTTACAGGCTCGTAAATCTGTATCTAGAGAGATATATTATAGAGTCTGGAAGACTTATATTTCTTGGTGTCTTTCTCATCATTTTTCTTGGCATTCTTTTAGAATACCGAGAATTTTACAGTTTTTTCAGGATGGTTTAGATAAGGGTTTGTCCGCAAGTTCCTTGAAAGGACAAATCTCTGTTCTTTCTGTTCTTTTTCACAGAAAGATTGCTAATCTTCCTGATATTCATTGTTTTGTACAAGCTTTGGTTCATATAAAACCTGTCATTAAGTCAATTTCTCCTCCTTGGAGTTTGAATTTGGTTCTGGGGGCTCTTCAAGCTCCTCCGTTTGAACCTATGCATTCATTGGACATTAAATTACTTTCTTGCAAAGTTTTGTTCCTTTTGGCAATCTCTTCTGCCAGAAGAGTTTCTGAATTATCTGCTCTTTCTTGTGAGTCTCCTTTTCTGATTTTTCATCAGGATAAGGCGGTGTTGCGAAATTTTTACCTAAAGTTGTGAATTCCGACAACATTAGTAGAGAAATTGTGGTTCCTTCATTATGTCCTAATCCTAAGAATTCTAAGGAGAAATCGTTGCATTCTTTGGATGTTGTTAGAGCTTTGAAATATTATGTTGAAGCTACTAAGTCTTTCCGAAAGACTTCTAGTTTATTTGTTATCTTTTCCGGTTCTAGAAAAGGCCAGAAAGCTTCTGCCATTTCTTTGGCATCTTGGTTGAAATCTTTAATTCATCTTGCCTATGTTGAGTCGGGTAAAACTCCGCCTCAGAGGATTACAGCTCATTCTACTAGGTCAGTTTCTACTTCCTGGGCGTTTAGGAATGAAGCTTCGATTGATCAGATTTGCAAAGCAGCAACTTGGTCCTCTTTGCATACTTTTACTAAATTCTACCATTTTGATGTATTTTCTTCTTCTGAAGCAGTTTTTGGTAGAAAAGTACTTCAGGCAGCGGTTTCAGTTTGAATCTTCTGCTTATGTTTTTCATTAAACTTTATTTTGGGTGTGGATTATTTTCAGCAGGAATTGGCTGTCTTTATTTTATCCCTCCCTCTCTAGTGACTCTTGCGTGGAAAGATCCACATCTTGGGTAATCATTATCCCATACGTCACTAGCTCATGGACTCTTGCTAATTACATGAAAGAAAACATAATTTATGTAAGAACTTACCTGATAAATTCATTTCTTTCATATTAGCAAGAGTCCATGAGGCCCGCCCTTTTTTTGTGGTGGTTATGATTTTTGTATAAAGCACAATTATTCCAATTCCTTATTTTATATGCTTTCGCACTTTTTTATCACCCCACTTCTTGGCTATTCGTTAAACTGAATTGTGGGTGTGGTGAGGGGTGTATTTATAGGCATTTTGAGGTTTGGGAAACTTTGCCCCTCCTGGTAGGAATGTATATCCCATACGTCACTAGCTCATGGACTCTTGCTAATATGAAAGAAATGAATTTATCAGGTAAGTTCTTACATAAATTATGTTTTTTGCTAATACATGCATATTACAAAAATGCTTCTATTTAAAACTGAAATGCTTCTATGTGGATTCCAATTTTGGCTTGAATGACCCTTTAAAGGGACACTGAACCCAATTTTTTTCTTTCATGATTTAGATAGAGCATGACATTTTAAGCAACTTTCTAATTTACAACTATTATCAAATTTTCTTTATTCTCTTGGTATCTTTATTTGAAATGCATGAATGTAAGTTTAGATGCCGGCCCATTTTTGGTGAACAACCTGGGTTGTCCTTGCTGATTGGTGGATAAATTCATCCACCAATAAAAAAAAGTGCTGTTCATAGGTCTGAACCAAAAAAAAGCTTAGATGCCTTTTTTCAAATAAAGATAGCAAGAGAACGAAGAAAAATTTATAATAGGAGTAAATTAGAAAGTTGCTTAAAATTGCATGCTCTATCTGAATCACGTAAGAAATTTTTTTGGGTTCAGTGTCCCTTTAATGAAGTCAGCTTAAAAGTATAGTAAATTCAAAAATGAATGCCTCATACAGTTAAGAAAGCATAGTACAAAATAAAGTGCATCCTATACTTTTGCCTACTATCCCCGTAATTTACATCTGAAGAGTCTCTAGAGAGGCCATGGTACATTCTGCTTACTTATTTGGTATTTTTCCTCACATTTATATATTTATGCAGGAGGTTATTTATTAATGACATAAATGTTTGGTCACAGCATATGAGGTATGATAAATATACTCTAAGGTTTTAAAAACTTGCTATCACTTAACTGGATTGAACAGTGAAACCAGCACATTTTTAACTATAAAATTACAGTTTAATTGGTCCAGAAACATTTTTTTGTAAATTGATTGAAAAGAGCATGGCATGTTAAAGGGACACTAAACCCTAAAATTTTCTTTCATGATTCAGACAGAGAATACAATTTTAAACAACATTCCAATTTACTTCTATTATCTAATTTGCTGCAATCTTTAGATATCCTTTGTTAAAGAAATAGCAATGCACATTGGTGAGCCAATCACATGACGCATCTATGTGCAGCCACCAATCAGAAGCTACTGAGCATATCTAGATATGCTTTTCAGGAAAGAATATCAAGAGAATGAAGCAAATTAGATATTAGAAGTAAATTAGAAAGTTGTTTAAAATGGTATACTCTATCTGAATAAATAAAGAAAAAAATTGGGTTTAATGTCCCTTTAAGTTTTAAATTTACTTCCATTATCAATGTTCCTTTTTTCTCTTGGTATCCTCTGTTAAAGAGTAACCCTAGGTAAGCTCTGGAGCGTGCATGTGTCTTTAGCCGTTTAGCAACAGTGTTTGCAACTAGATATAACAATGCTATAAATATTGTTTTAAGCGTGCTATACATGTGCATTTTCCTATGCTCCTCTTAGCCTACCTACCTTTACAATTCAACAAAAGATACTTCTCTTATCAAATGTTCTTTTATGTTTCCAATGGCATGAAGAGTCTACTAATTCATTCATTACTGTTGGAAATTAACACCTGGCCACCAGGAGGAGGCAAAGACACCCCAGCCAAATCTATAAGTATTCCTCTGTTTCCCTACAAGACCGGACTGGGGTTCACAGAGTAACCATGTATCCTCTTAGTAAGAGTTGGGGTGAAGGTTAGCTACTGGATGTCGCAGGGAAACTTCTCTGTCCTCCTTCCACTGAATATTTGCTAACACCCCCTCTGGCAACCAGTGTAAGCTTACACTGATTTCCTTTATTACTCAGGTCGCTGTCAGCTGGATCTTGGACACTGTCGGAACTGGAAGGCTGTGTCTGCATCACGGCAATGAACCTCTGAGGTAAGTCCCTTATTTCTTTTTCAAGATACGATGAGTCCAAAGATTTCATCCTTACTTGTGGGATATCGCCTCCTGGTCAGCAGGAGGAGGCAAAGAGCACCACAGCAGAGCTGTATAAATAGCTCATCCCTTCTCTCCCAACCCAGTCATTCTCTTTGCCTGTGTTAGTAAGAGAGGAGAATTATTCAAGCAGTGGTGCCTTCCGTTTAGGTTCCCAATCTTGTCCCTCCCGTTTCATCCGTGTAATATAGCATTGGTATTGTATCCCACAAGTAAGGATGAAATCGGTGGACTCATCGTATCTTGAAAAAGAAAAGGAAATTTATGCTTACCTGATAAATGTATTTCTTTTTCGATACGATGAGTCCACGGCCCGCCCTGTTCTATGAGACAGGTTATTTAATTTTTATTAAACTTCAGACACCTCTGCACCTTGGCTTTTCCTTTCTCTTCCTAACTTCGGTCGAATGACTGGGTTGGGAGGGAAGGGAGGAGCTATTTATACAGCTCTGCTGTGGTGCTCTTTGCCTCCTCCTGCTGACCAGGAGGCGATATCCCACAAGTAAGGATGAAATCCGTGGACTCATTGTATCGAAAAATAAATAAATTTATCAGGTAAACATAAATTTCATTTTCTCTCCTTTAGATGGGGAGGATTTATCTGGGCCATGGCAGATGGGTGTCCAGATGGACTCCGGCAACCTCTCAAGGGGTGTACAATTATGATCAGGGTGTCCCCATGATGGGACCTGGAATCTTAGGATGGCAGCCTGAGGAGACTTCCTACGAGCATATGGCCCTGTGATTTCTGTGTGTCTGGACTCTGTCTTTTTTTGAGGAGTGTGTGCACTTTATTGGGGGGGCTCAACTTGATGCTGGTCACCATAGCATTGGACTGGGTGAGCATGACGTTATACCCGCAGCAGGGGGGCTCTTAGTCTGCCTGTTTCCCTCTAGCATTGGGATTAAGACCCTTTTATTTTCTATTGAACTATCCTATGTTGTCTCTCTACTGAGAGATAGGGTTGCAGTGGCGCCGCTTGACCCAATTCCTTTTATACAGTTACTGCCTGATAATTTTGTAAGGTGTAGTTAACTCAGTTGGTCTTAATGGCCAGCGGTAGTTAACAGGTTAGCTGGCGGCAGTGCATATCGAAGCAGAGTTAAAGGGACACTTAACCCAAATTTTTTCTTTCATGATTCAGATTGAGCATGAAATTTTAAGCAACTTTCTAATTTACTCCTATAATCAAATTTTCTTCATTCTCTTGGTATCTTTATTTGAAATGCAAGAATGTAAGTTTAGATGCCGGCCCATTTTTGTTGAACAACCTGGGTTGCTGATTGGTGGATAAATTCATCCACCAATAAAAAAGTGCTGTCCAGAGGCTGAACCAAAAAAAAGCTTAGATGACTTTCTTTTCAAATAAAGATAGCAAGAGAACGAAGAAAAATTGATAATAGGAGTAAATTAGAAAGTTGCTTAAAATTTCACGCTCTCTCTGAATCACAAAAGAAAAAATTTGGGTTCAGTGTCCCTTTAACAGACTCCACTTTTCATTTTAATTGGAACTCCAGGTTTTCATTAAGGAACTTGGTGCGGCTGTTAGAGAGGTTGTACGATTATAGGGCGGCGGGGTGGACGCAGTTTCCTTCTTTCAGGGTATGTTTTTTTTTTTTTTGTTTGTTTTTTCCTCTATCCGGAACAACGTCTTAGAGGCATCTTTCTGTGTTTTCTATTTGATGCTTATATTGTAAACTCACAGTTTTTACACATTTATCCAAATTTAGCTCTTATAAAGAGAGAGAGAGCTTTTCAGTATTGAGAGCGAAACTGCCTTTTTGTTTTCAGCAATTCCTCATATGTTTCTATATATGCCACTATTTCTGTACTTTTATTATGTAATAAAATTACTTATGGGAATGCTTAATTTCTTTCATGTAAGTGGCAAGAGTCCATGAGCTATTGACGTATGGGATATACAATCCTACCAGGAGGGGGCAAAGTCTCCCAAATCTCAAAATGCCTATAAATACACCTCCCACCACACACATAATTCAGTTTTACAAACCTTGCCTCCCTGTGGTGAAGTAAGTTGTGCTTGATTTTCTTCTGTGAAAGGCGCTTCTAAGCATTTTGAAGCCCAATTCCTCTGAGTACAGTGTTTGTCAGAGGGATGTGAAGGGAGTATTGCCTGTTGATTAAGTGGTTTCACCCATGGGAAATCATTTCGAAGGCTCTCTGTAATCGGTCGCAGGGATTCATTCCTTGCCTCCCTTTTCAGATCAACGTTATACTCCTATACCATTACCTCTGCTGATATTTTTCAGTACTGGTTTGGCTATCTGCTATATGTGGATGGGTGTCTTCCGGTAAGTATGTATCATTATTTTAAGACACTCTCAGCTATGTTTGGCGCTTTATGTTATAAAGTTTTAAATATATGTATTTCTTTCATGCAATTGGCAAGAGTCCATGAGCTAGTGACGTATGGGATATACAATACCAGGAGGAGCGCAAAGTTTCCCAAACCTAAAAAATGCCTATAAATACACCCCTCACCACACCCACAATTCAGTTTTACAAACTCCTTCACCTCCTATGGAGGTGGTGAAGTAAGTTTGTGCTTGATTTTTATGATTTATTCTATAAGCGCTTCGAAGCATTCTGAAGCCCAATTCCTCTCGGAGTACAGTGTTTGTCAGAAGGATGTGAAGAGAGTATCACCTATTGATTTTATGGTTTTCCTTGTGGGAAATCTTTTCAAAGGTTCTTTATCGGTCGTAGGGATTCATCTCCTACCTCCCTTTTCAGATTGACAATATACTCTTATATTCCATTACCTCTGCGGATACTTTTTCAGTACTTGTTTGGCTATCTGCTATATGTGGATGGGTGTCTTTTGGTAAGTATGTTTTCTT